>NC_047667.1:21384111-21631611 GCF_011762505.2 Arvicanthis niloticus | reverse complement strand
AGGAGCTGTACAAAGCAAGGCCACAAAGCAAGCCAGACGGTGCTCCCAATGTGTCCTTACCTGCCAAGGGCTGGCTGAGTTCCGCCTGCACTTTACCCTTCGTTGATCCTTCCAGAGGTAAACCTCTGTCCCCTTTGTAGAGTTTCGGTTTAAATGGAGAATCTTTCTCTTTACCTTTTGATCCTTTAGGCCGGCCTGCTTGCTTCTTCTTAGATTTGCCATCCCCCTTCACACCCAGTAGTGGATGGACTTCTGCAGACAGACAGAAAGACAGCCATGAAAGACAGTGCATACCACCCAGGTCCTGCATCCCAACTAGACCTCTGAGTACAAAGAGCGTTGCTTCTGTGTCCCATCTCACTACTCTAAGAAAAAAAATTGATTACTTTTAAACTACAAAAGAATGTCTACTAAATTGACAATACTTGCTAGACCAAAGGCATACTCAGTCTATGTGGTTTATACCAAGCCACTGCAACTCCAAGTTAGAAAACAATTAAAATACCCACTCATACTGAGTTGATCCGAGCCTGAACAGGGACACAGCACAGGCATAGGATCAGCAAAAAAATGAACAGACCAAGGCAAGAGGCCTGAGTCCACCACTTTCTGTGAGACCTTGGACAAGTTATACAACTTTGGTCCAACTTTTCTCCTTTGCAAGCAATAATAATAGTAAACTAACTTGCAGGGCAGATGGAAAAATGAGCAGGGCAGACAGCACACAGCGGTGCCTGGATAAAGCCCACCCAGAGCCTGCACAGCTGCACAGCTAAGTCACCTATCGTTCTCTCTAAGAAACAAGAGTGGAGGATGCCTGATGATAGCAATGCCTGCTCTTATCAAATCACTGCAACATGTGGTAATACAAGCTCCCAATCCCACTGTACAAGCAAGAAGGAAGAAACAACCATGTAGCTCTGATTGGCACTTTACTCTACTGGGGAGAGGGGGGAATAAACAGTTCAAGGAAACAAATCCTGAGCCATGTGTCAGAAGACAAAGTGTGTCTGTCATCTTAGGCAAGACACTGCAGGGCAGAATGTCCCCATTTTAAAAGTGAATACAAACTCAATCACCACAGAACAGTAAAGCAATGTAGAAAAAGACTCACGGGAAACTTCTTTAAAGTAAAAATGGCTCAAGTAGGAAATTACTCATTGTGCCCAAGAGTATAAAGTAATGAACCTACAGACATCAGGAATAAAGAGACGACTCTCACCGTCATTCGGCACTCCTTGGAGCTCTATATTGGTTGTTTTAGGCTTCTTCTTTGGTGGCTGGGACCCATCTGCTGAAGACTGCCTCTTCTTCTCTGAACTAGCCCCTTCATCCATCAAGGAGGTAGGGACTGCATCCGGTGGGGGGCCGTATGGATTTTCTTCAGGGTCTTCTACCTCAGGGGCAATGGGTAAATACAACAGAGCCTTTGAATCTTCCAGCTCTTCATCACTATTTGGAACAGGATCAGACAAGGGATTGGAAAAAAGAGGAGATAGTTGCTTAAACCACGAGCCCTTCAGCCTTTCCTCTTGTGCCTATATCTAGTACACAACAGTTACAGCTCTAGACTTTAAGACAGCTGAAATGAAGGAAAGGAAAGAGGTTGTCAGAGGACAGTGAGCTGACAACCATAAGTAGACTAAGTTCCTCACTGCAGTTTGTTTATGTTGTTTGTTTCAGACCCCCAGGCTGGCCTCAACCCTACCTCTGCCTCCCAAGTGCTGGGGTTAAGGGAAGCTCCACCACGCTTGGTTTTACTTCAGTTACTTAAAATCTGTGTTACATTTTTTCAGTAAAGGACTGTTCTCTATTTTTCTAGTAAGCAGCTGGGAGCGGAGGGAAAGCTGGGGAAACCGGGCAGTGTACAAGAGACAGGAACAA
Source organism: Arvicanthis niloticus (assembly GCF_011762505.2). Taxonomy (NCBI): domain Eukaryota; kingdom Metazoa; phylum Chordata; class Mammalia; order Rodentia; family Muridae; genus Arvicanthis; species Arvicanthis niloticus. The sequence continues at coordinate 21,629,727 of NC_047667.1, read as the reverse complement.
CACTCAGCCTCTGAAGGTGCTCACCTGCTACAGAAGGCAGCAATGGGGTCCACACTGGTGACATCCACTTCCTCGTCTTCAGCAGCATCAGCCCCTGTACGAGAGAATAGTGGAGAGATTTGAAAAGAAATGGAAACCTGCTTTTTACCTAAGAACAACCCAACAGTTCATTTCATTCAATCACTTAACAATAAGGGCTGATTCTAAAGCTGAGGAAAAAGCCAGGTTCAGAACTAAGTGTTTTAGTTAGGAGACATGACAGAGGTTCTGTCAACAAAATGATGGACTGGGTATTAGGATTATCTTGTACCTCACTGGTACAAATTGCTCTAATTGTATTTTGAGAGAAAAGTTTTATTTTAACAGGAAGGGTGATATGTAGGAGGAGCTAAGGGGGAAGGAGTACCGAGAGGAAGAGAAGGAGTAAGGAGAGAAGATGAAGGAGAGGAGAAGCTAGGTGATGAGAGAGAGAAAGATAGAGAAAGAGGTGGGAGACATGGAGGCAGATGTTCATGTGTCTCCACCAGTCAAAGATAGTTGATATATCTAGGTTGGGTATTGGGTTACACTTCTGATTGAGCATTACCAAACTTGTAAAGCCTTTGATTAACATTTTTAAAAAGTGTATAAATGCAAAAGGGAAAAGGGGGCATAGGAAAGGGGTTTTTTGGCGGGGGAGGGGGGGAGAATGGGGAAAGGGGATGGCATCTGAAATGTAAATAAAATATCCAATTAAAAAAAAAAAGAAAATAAGACGTAAAACAAAACAAAACAAAAAACCAATAAGGGCTGAATCCCCACTAGATACTAACACTGGAAATAGTGACAACCAAGAAGTTGAGAAGAGCTCTTCAGTAAGTCTCACAGTCTAGCCAGGAAACAGACAGATCATTTCAACATAACACAGTACAAAACTATCTACAACACTCTACATGTTTAATCTAAATCCATGGAGATGTAATTTACCTAAAACCCAAACGTGAAAGCAGTTTCAAGCTGCAGAGATTCAAGGGTCTTTCCTTTAATCTGATTCCCTAATTATTAGCACCATGAAGTTGCCCAGCTGTCAAAGATCTGTCCCTTAATTACAATGCCAGCTAGGCATAATAAACATTCATACACACGTATGCATGCACATACATACACACCTAGTATGTACAAAGTTCTGTGTTAAAAACCTGGAAGATAAGTCAAATCTGAAGGGAGCAGTGATGCACACATGTAATCGCAGCACTGGGGAGGCTGGTGCAGGAAGGTTAGGAGTCTGAGGTCAATGAGACTCTGCCTCCAAACAGCAATAAAAAAGGTCAGATCTTTATTTTCAGGAAGTTCCTATTCAGAAATTTAGAAGATGAGGTTAAAAATAACAATGATTATGATCATAATAATAAAAGACTGAGGAGTTCTTCTTACAGGCTGAGCATACACTGAGTGCTCTACAAGAATTACTCCATGTATCCCTACAATGCAAAGACATGGGTGTTACCATATTCCACCTTAGAGATGAGGCATTCAAGTGTAAGTATTTTGCCAAAAGCTGCCTAGTTTCAGAGCCCATGCTCTTGACCTTTTTACTATTAATGGAGATGTATCAAAAGACACAACATCAACTGAGCCTGAGCACACTTCTATGCTCTGAGAGCTGCCAGAGAACTGGCAATGCCCACGTGAGCCCTTAAGTAGCACACACACTAAGACTTTTCAAGACTGTGAAAACTACATACTCATGAGAGAAAGGTGGCAGGTGCAGCTCTGAGTACAATTACCACACAAAGTAAATAAATTCATTCATTAATTTAATAAAGAATATTAAGTAAGACAATTATTTTCCTTTTGGAATACCATCTGCTGCTGAGAGGCATCACCTGTTTGCTCGGGCTCACTCTTATCTTCATCCTCAATATCAAATTCCGATTCTCTTTCCTCATATTCTACATTTTCATCCAACTCTTTGAAATCTGGTGCAAATGCACTCCAATTTTCCTATGACAAAACAGATGAGTCACCAAACAAACAAACAAACAAACAAAAAATCAGTAACAATGTAAGTTCTGACAACTTATCTTCAGCATGAAACAGACTAAGCATACTAAGATCAAACCTGAGATAAGAGATTAAAATCTTAGGTATCTAAGGGTTTGCCATCTTGATGTATTTTCTATATAAACACTTCAAGTTTATTAACTTCCTTTAATCTTTTCAAAATGTACTTCACAAAGGTAGTTTAAGAGTGTTCAAATAAGAAAGCAAAAGAAATGTTAAAACGTTGTAGAAAGTGTACACACATGGAAACGAAATGGGAAACTAGCTCTGAACTAAGAACACCCCTCTGAAGTGCTACTAAATATAATGAGCTGAATTAGGCTACAAAGATCAGATGCAAAACAAAGAAATTAAAGTAGTATTTAGCTTACTTTGTATGACGGTTTTTTGATAAAATACCTAGTTTCAAAGCAAATCAACCAGAACAATACTTACTACTTGATTTTGGGCCCAAATGGACACCACTCCACTAGAAATAGAAGCTATGATGGGTCGAACTGGATGCCACTAAATTGCAATTTAAGAGAGAGAAGAATTGTTTGTGAGAACAGATGCAAGTCACTCTAGAGTGTGTGCCACCAAAGCAGTGTCCTGCCCTACTCACAGCCACATCCAGTAGGAGTTCTCCTCTGGTCCCATGCAAGATCTTCACCAGGTTGCCAATGCTCTTTTCCCAGATATACAGGGCATGCTGCCTCGCAGAGCCTGCCACTATGTACTCCCCATCCCCAGAGAAGCAACATTTTTTCCATGGAGTCCTAAGAGACAAAGAACATCCCCAAGAGAAACTGGAACAGGAGCCCAGGGAAGGTCAGCCATATGCTCTTCTGGCAACAATACCTACCTATTCACCAAGTCCTGCAGTTTCTGCATGGGCTCAGGCTCTCCGTCTCTTCCACATGTTAAAATCTCTCTACCATCATAAACTCTGATTATTCGATCTGCTGTGTTAATCAGGAAGCAACTACAGAAAAGAGAGGGGTTTTTGGCAAGTCAGAAACCTGTCCCTGTTAACGCTTCCTACTGCTACTTCTTAGAGCAGTGAAATGGAGAGAAACCAAGAATGGTCAAGATTCAGTACATCTTCTTGTCACTCCACACCTTTAAAGTAAAAACCAAGAGCTTTATCCTGAGTATCCTCAAACCTCATGTCAACACTGTCTGGATGGAACCAAGATCCAAGACTGCTGAACCAGCCTGCTCAATCTACAGCCTATGTACTGTTCAGTAATTTATACTTCATTTATCTGGTCTGTTTTAAACACAGTATGACTGTTTATGTATCAATAAGCTAAGTGTATATTTTTAGTGATGTTTACTTACTTGGGACTGAGGGCACAACTCAGTTTTAGAGCACTTGTCTAACCTGAGGAGGCCCTGGGGTTGGTCCCTAGCACTGCTGAAAATAAGGGAAATATTTAAAATCTTTCCTCAGGTCTATGTACTAGGCACTTTGATTCTAAGCAATGATACTTAAGCATCTTTCTGTAAAGGAACTGCCTGATAACCTTCCAGCAACAAAAATGTAGCTACTGTCAGTGAGGGACATTTTATGAACCTAAAAACCAGACAGTGAGCAATTCTAACAGCTTTAATAAAATGTATAAATCACACACCAAAATAATAACTATTAACATAATGATTATTAAATTAAAAATAGATAAATAAATGCAAATTATTATTTGCATTCCATCACTTAAAACAACAACAACAAAACCCTAAAGCAAACCTAAGGCCTCACTGGGCATGTTAGTGCCATTATCTCTGCACTCCGAAAGCTGAGGTAGAGGAACCACAAGACTTAGGCCAGCCTGAGCCATGTAGTGATGAGATTGTGTTACAAAATTGCATATACACGAAGAGGACAAGGCCTTACTCACCTCCCCTTCCGGGCAAACTCAATTGACTTAATGGCTGTAGTATTGCTTGTTCCCGTTGTTACTCTGAAGGAAGCAACAAGATCCTGAGAGTCTGTTTTTAGGACCAAGATCTGAAGTTTCCAGAACAAAAATAAAAAGTAAATGCTCTGATGACTAATAGTAGTCAGATTTGACTTATTTTTCAACTGTGAAGAGACCTAGTAACAATTCAAATGTCTCTATTCCTGTATATTCAATCTTACTAACTGATACAATTTTTTACTTCTTTCAATAGAGTCTTAACCGTCTACTCTGAGAACATGTTTGACATTGTTCACAAGAGCTACCAAGTGGAAACAAACCAGTGACAGACTGGGAAATGTGACACACAAGTACTATATGATTGAACTCTGATGAGGAGGAAAATTCTGACACACAGTACAACAGTCACCCCGAGGACAACATGCTGTATGAGATATGCCAGTTGCAAATGAGGATATTTATTATCCCACTTCCATAAAGTGCTTACAGTGGTCAAATTCAACAAAAGGACACAGAATGACTCTGCCAGGGCCTCGGGACAGACTCCCTAATAGTGGTTCAATTTTCAAGATAAAGGAGGTCTGCAGAGGATGGTGGTGAGGCTGGAGCGCATGGAGTACCACTGAGCTTAACATTTTAAAATGTTTACAAGGATAAGGTTTGTGTGTATCATCTTTATACATTATTTTTATACTGGGGATAGAGCCCAGGACCTCACTCACGGAGGCAAGTACTCCACAGCTGTTAATAAATATATCTTAATGACAATTTTTAAAAACTGCTACCAGAAGAAACACCTACAATACAATGTACTGCTCCCCGAAAAGTCTACACTTCCAAACATCCTAAAGGGCAAGTTGAAAGGGAAAAAAAAAGATGATAGTCTCAGTACTATAGGTTAAAATGGCTTGAATTATACCATGTTTCTCTGTGTGAGTGTGCATGTATATGCATGTTTATTATGGTTTTTTGTTTGTTTGGTTTTTGCTTTCTTTGTTTTTCATGACAGGTTTTCTTTTCTTTCTTTCTTTCTTTTTTTTTTTTTTTTTTAAAGATATATCTATTTTATTTATATGAGTACACTGTAGCTGTCTTCAGACACACCAGAAGAGGGCATTGAATCCCATTACAGATGATTGTAAGCCACCATGTGGTTGCTGGGAATTGAACTCAGGACCTCTGGAAGAGAAGCCAGTGCTCTTAACCACTGAGCCATCTCTCCAGCCCCCACAACAGGTTTTCTATGTGTAGCCCTGGCTGCCCTGGAACTCACTCTATAGACTAGGCTGGCCTAGGACTCACAGAGATTTGCCTGCTTCTGCCTCCTGAGTACTGGGATTAGAGGCACATACTGCCTCCGACCCAGCTCCTTATAGAAAACTGGGTTTTCTATAAGTAGATATTAAGACATTCTAATCAGTGTGTTCCAGTCGTAACATTTAAATATTCTCTTCATTACTATTAATAGTCAAGAACCTTCTGTCCTTTCGTTTTTGCTTTTTTCTGTTGCTGGGGATTAAACTCACAGACTTATGTGCACACAACAAGACTTTACAACTAAGCTGTTCACCCAGCCTGTTTGTTTATTTTTTTTCTTCCTTTCTCTTAGTTTCTTAAGTCTTTCTATGAAGTCCCAAACTAGCCTGGACCTTACTATTTAGTTTAGACAGTCTTCAAACTTGGAGTAATCTTCCTGTCTTTACTCCCAAAGAGCTAGAAGAATTATAAAACAAGCCACCACACTGTCTCTATCCTTATCTATCTATCTATCCATTAAATAATCTGTTTACTCTAATTCAAAGTACAGAAATTATTATCAAGGCATGAAAGAAAACTTAGAGCTACATTTCAGGTGACGGATTATTCCAGGGATAACAGAAACTTAAAGCAGAAAGAGTAAACCAGAGTCAAGGCAGACACCTGGCTTTCCTCACCAACTTCATAGCTTACCTTGCCTTTTGCATTTCCTGTATAAATATATTCCCCTCGCCTATCAAAAGATGCCACCACGTTCAAATCCGAGTCATCGTCTACCGGCAGAACAACATGTTTGGAATCTGAAAGGGTCAACATGACAGGAGCAGATTTCATGGGACACACGAGAACCTTGTTCCTGTTTAAAAATATGAACACATATTGGCTATTGCTTTGGCATCAGCAGATTGAGTCCCTGTCCTTCCTCCCTGATCCCTGACCACTTTCCTCACTGACTCTCCCAACTCCAACGAACGTGAAATGGTGAAAACAAATACAACCTACAATCTAATAACAGACTCAAAGTATTAAAGCCTATCTTGATAAATGAAGGCTGGTCATTAAAAATATTTAGTAAACCAGTAAGATACTTAATAAAGTAAAAACAAAATACTGATTTTAACTATGTTAGCAGATGCATGTGTCTATATGTCAAATATGGCCCAAGCCTGAGGAACATATGATGAGCAGCATCATAGTCACAGAGTAGACTATGGGAGATCCCTGAGAAATGAAAACTCTGTCTGCATAATGAAATACCGGACTTTTCCTTAAATGTAGTCTTAATATGAAACTGTTTCTTCATTCTAAAGGAGTCTAATGAATGAAGGGCCAGGGCCCTACATTATTCCTACCTTTGGTCATTTCCAAAGTCTTACTAATGATCAGTTACAATCTCCTTACAATACACTCAGTAGAACCAACCTAGACAGAAGATGATTTTATATCGCTTGAAAGGGTGTTGTGTTTGCCTCTTAAAACCTTAATCTGAAGATATCAAAGCCCAGAGCTAATCCACTCAGAAATGAGACCCCGCCCTAAGAAAGGAATGTCTTAAACATACTGATCTCGAGGATGATATTGGACTTTTAAGATGGGTGAAGGGAATCGAAACCTCTGGTCGCAATCTCCTGAAAGAACATCCCACTGTGACACTATGTTATCTGTAGAAGCACTCACGAGTTTATGACCATCTCGACTCCAACTAGGGGAAAAAACAGAGGTGGATTTAGCACATGGTATAAGGTAAAGTATTGATACCATTACTATGGATAAAATGTTGACCTAATTGCACAGGTCAACATTTTTAAAAATACAATCAAATCTATAACAAACTTTCTTAACTAATCAATAAACATTTCCATGACTTTCTTTTTATTTTTGTCCCTTTCCTGAGACAAAGTCTTAGTACATACCCAGAGTAACCTTGAACTCATGATTCTCCTGCCTTTATTTCCCAAGTGCTGAGATTTCAGGTATGTGCCATCATGCCTGGTTCTTGTACTATCTTTACAGACAGTAATGTGTTACTACTTCAAAATAACACTACAGTTAGCACCATGAAATAACAAATGAACATCTTGGTAAAGTTCCCACATCAGTTGACTTTTAAGACCATGAGACACGGAGAGGGTTTGGGGGAACTTCAGGGCTGAAGAGCATCTCAATCTCCAGGACCACAGCACCGACAACACAGAAAAGACAAGCTATCGCCGGCAGCAAGGTCTGTGCAGCCAGACGTCTACCCTACAATCCCAGTACTCAGGAGGAGGGGAAGGAGGAGCCTGAGTTCCAAGACAGCCTGGGCTACAGAGTGAAACTATTTTAAAGGCAAAAAGAATGGAAATTAAGAAACAAATACTTCTTAAATGCAGCCACATTAAGCATACTAGACATCCTGTTAAAGACTGAAAGGTAGATGGACTCTTCATGTGGCCTCAACAACTAGAGCACAGACAGGCTCTCTCTAAAGCTGGAGCCTAACTTGGTATCCTGTTCTACAACAGGGTTGCCTTATCTGGCCTTAGTGGAAGAGCATGTGCCTAATCTTACTTGATGTGCCAGGATTAGGGGATACTGTGGAAGGCAGGGTGCACCCTCAGAGGAGAAGGGGAGGGGAGTGGAGGGAGGTACTCTTGTGAGGGGTTACTGGGAGAGGGGATAGCCTTTTGGATGTAAATAAATACTTTTTAAAAGAAGGTAGACTTAAGTTCCTGAAGTTTCTGCTGGCCTCACATATCCCTGACTGGGTGAAGAAGCTAACACCTGGATAACGCCAATGGTTACACATAATCCTCCTCTTCTCCCCACCCAAGAAGACCTTGCTCTCCCAAGGTGAAGGATCAGGAAAGGAGAGTCAACGGGGCAGCAAGAGAGAGAATCTATGTGAATGTTTAAAAAAAATAATACTCCACTCCAGTCAAACCCCACAGAAAACCCTGAATCTACTCTGTCCTCGCCAGCACCAACAGACAGCTAGACTTGTACCTGACCCAGCTCTAAGGAAGCACCCAGGTGCTGCCACAGACAACTGAGTGGAGATGGCTTCCTTAGTAAGCACTCACTACCACAGTGCCTGGAGGCCAAATGAAAGGAAGGCTCAGGGCCTTCTTGTCCTTCTCAAATAGAATGTCAGCAGGACCCACGGAGTCTCCACTTCCAACCCTACCAGCAGCTTCTGCAAAGGTGTAAAGAAAAAAAAAAAAAAAAACTTAAGGGAACCCTGGAACTGAAAATATAATAACTCACAGTAAAAGTTCAATTGAGGAATCCAGCAGTCAATGGAGCTGGAAAAAGACAAACAGTAATCTGAAAGAATAAAAATTACTCAATGTGAATAAGAGATTAAAAACATTTAAGTGAGTGGGAGGGACATCATCTCAGGGATTCGAGAGACAAGAAATAATCTGATATCTGAGTCCTACAAAGAATAAATTGTACCTTTGAAGTATTTGAAGGAATTAACATCTATGTTTCTCCAAATATAACAAAACATAAAACCTACCGACTAAAAACAAGTGACTGAAATCAAACAATATAAGCCAAGGAAACCATTCCAGGAGCTGAGGACATAGCTTAGTTGGTAGAGCTATTGCTTAGCATGCAAGAGGCCCTAGGTTCCTTTCCTAGTACTGGGATAGGAACACACTTGTAATTTCAGCACTCCAGAGATAAAGGAGGATTAGATGAGAAGTTTGAAGTCATCCATAACTAGTTTAAGGCCAGTGAGCACACAGACCATCAATAGCAGTCGTGAGAAACCCTCCTTTGAGTTGCTGCTCAGGGCTGCCCAAAAGACTCCCAAAACATTATAGGCCATTGCTATTGTCCTTGGTTACCCCCAGAGACGGAAGCAAGTTCCTACTAGTAAAAAGGCCATGCATTTCAGACATAAGGCACAGAGGTCTGCCCATAGTTAGAACTGATTTGAAAACCTCCTCACTTAGGATTGCCTCTCACAATACCAGAAAGCACCATGCAAGCTTCCAAAGGAGGGAATTAGTCAATAGCCAGTTGTCCCTCCTAGCTATGGCACCCACAAACCACAATAACAACCAGCATGGCTGATAACTCTAAAGATAGAGTAGTGGCAGGTATACCTTGGCAGTAACCTACAGCTCTCTATCTGGACTAAAGCTTGCTCAACAAGAAGGAAATCATGCCTGGTTCTGGAAACCTAGCTAACTACTCAGAAATAGAGAAGTCACAGATCTTGGATGAGAATATACGATTGCCAAATTAATAAACCAACATAACCCCCACCTACATTCTAAAGATTTATCTTTATACCCACAGATAAGTGTACTCAACTCTCATCAAGGAAACTTCTCTTTGCAACATATGCAGACTATTAACAGAAAACTGAAACCAATCAAAATGCAAAGCTGCGGAGCCCAGGCCTAGCTGATCCATCTACAACCTAACTCCTGCACCCAGGCCTTTGGGTGCATCCTGGAAAATGGGGTAGAACCAGAGGAACAGGGAGTTTGCTGTGAGATTGTGTCTCCTAGGAATGTCAGAAGCTACACCCAGAAAGTTTTTAGCAACATGACTGTCTAACAGGGACTGAATAAAGACAACAATAGGCAAGCTAATGTGGAGGGGAAGATTCACAAGGCCTCAACTATAGACAATGAACTACAGGCAACTAAGGGCTACTGAGAACAAAAATCTTCCTTAGGAAACAGCACAATAAATGGTCATCACATACTAAGTGGTCAGTCCTGAAAACAAATACAATCAAGTAACATTACATGGATTGAGCAGGTTGTATGTATATATACAATACATACATACATACATACATACATAAATGCATAAATTTTTTTTTTAAAAAGAGGCTATGAATTTTAAAGAGAGCAAGGGAGAGCAATACATGGAAGGGTTTGGAAGGAAGAATGGGAAGGGGTAAATGATTTAACTATAACATCAAAAATTAACAAAACAAAAATAAAAAATTCCAAAACACAAATTATGTTGAATGCAGAAACAGTTCTCAATCTTAAAAGTGGCACTAGGGCTGGATAGTGGTGGCGCACGCCTTTAATCCCATCGCTCAGGAGACAGAGGCAGGCAGATCTCTGAGTTTGAGGGCAGCCTGTTCTACAGAGTGAGTTTCAAAGACAGCCAGGGTTACAGAGAAACCCTGTTTGGAAAAACAAAAACAAAACAAGTGGTAATAGGAAAAATGACACCCCATCTATAAATAAAACCGTGACATAAAGACAATTTCTCATAAAAAAAACTACAGAGATCAAGAGTCAGGCATACGCCTTTAATCCCAGTACTCCTAAGGCAGAGAGACAGGAGGCTCTCTATGAGTTGAAAACCAGTCTACATAGTGAGTTCCAGGACAGACAGGGTTATGTAGAGAGACTGTCTCAAAAAACAACAGAGGCTAAACCAAGGTCTCTAAACAGAAAGAAAAAGATAGAAATACCAACTATAAGTTTGGTTTGTCTTGTGCCAATTACAGTGTATGCAGAGGAAATGTGTGAACTGATTACATTTTAGACAAGGGAGGCAACAGAAGGAAAGAAGGTAAGGGCACTGTACTTCATCTGAACTGTTGCAAAGTCAACCTGGGGCATTGTGGTACATCAGGTATCTAACATTGTATCTAGTAACCACTAGAAGGTACACAAAGAAACACTTTAAGTCAATCAATACAAAGCCCTAAATTTGTTCCAGTACCCCATAGGAAGGCAGGAATCAGAAAAAGGAAATATAAAAGAAACATAAAGGAAACCCAAACGAATATAAGCCCAAACTGTGGGATGAAAAAATGCTTGTTATTGAAGAATTTAGCAGGCAATGCAAGAAGAATAGAAGCTCGCAAGTCAGACTTCTGCTCAAGCCTAGACATTACTACCTTCTAGCTGTGTGATCTTAGGGAAGTAATGTGGCTTTTCCGGGCTTCAATTCCTCATTTATGACAGGAAGGATAAAGTCTTTACTTATAAAGGACTATTGAGAGAATTAGAGTTAATATATATAAAGTTCTTAAGCCAATGCCTGGCATAAAAGGAGGGTTCAGAAATATTGATAATAATCACTTTTATCAAAGATGAGGCATTTATTCCTAGATTGTAGACTCTGGGGACAAATGATAGTAAAAATAAACTAAGGGTTTAAGTATGGGGGTCTAAGTTCAAGTCTATACACAGAAAAACTGGGGTACCTTTCCCACCACTTCTATCTACAACACCTGCAATTAACACTGGGGCCTCAAGCACACAGGCATACATACACACATGCACACAGACACGAGGCCACACACAAGCCAACATACCTATACACATGCACATAAAAGAGAAAAAAAAGAAAAAGAAGCATGGGGCTGAAGGTATTTATGTAATTCATTAGTAAAATGTTTGCCCAGAATGTATATGATCCTGGGCTCAATCTCTAATACCACCAAAAAAAAAAAAAAAAAAAAAGTAAATCAAATCAAATCAAAATTCCTTACCACAAAGAACAGACTGGATGGATGTGTGCACTAATTATCTTAGCAATGCCTCTTGTCAAGAAATCCCAAATAACAATTCGGCCATCGTTACAGCCAACGGCAAGCAGCGTGCCCCACCTGTTAAAGGTGCAAGTCAGGGCCATGCTGATGCAATCCAAAGTTCCATCAGCTTCCTATAAGACAAATAAATATACAGAAGTTCTTGGTCATAAAGGACAATGCATATAGAAATGATTTCTATAAGTGTTCACACACTTTTTAAATTGGCTAAAATGAACACGTGAGCTAATTATAATTATACACGTGAGCTAAAAACTTTTGGAAACAGTCATGATCAATCTCTTACTCAAATGGTATAATAATGGACCTCCGTACTTTACAGTCAATGGGCAGAGTACTATAGAAGTTACTATGAAAATTCCTTGATTATAGGAAATTGTAAAAGCTATGAAATAGCCCGTGTTTCTGACATTAAAAAAATTACATTATTTTACATCAGTGTCAAGTCTTAAAAAATAACCACAATGAAGCACAGGAAAAGTTACAAGCGCACAATTACACAGTGATCATTATTACTATGTAAATCCACCTATCAAAACTTGTAAAGCACTCACAAAAAAGTTCCTGTATAGATGATGGTACTGTTTGTTTAAAAAGTCCTTCTGTCTAAGTTGTGAATATTTTTTCCTTTTATTTAAAGAAAAGTGAACCTTAAGATTTAAAAAATTACTGTGAGATTTCCAGCTAAACTTGTACATTACCTCAAAGTTGCACTCCATTTTTACCATAGCACTATGTGTGTGTGTGAGAGATTTAATTATTTGTCACCAAACAAATAAAAGGCAGTCACCATTTTTCACATATAACAACAAAACTAAACTCACCTCTGGATAGTTCTGCCCAAAGGACTCTGCAACAAGGCAAAGAAAGAAAGAAGATGAAACATAAACCACAAACAAGGGCCCACACAGCCCATCAACAGCACACAGCAGCACTGGCCAAGTGTGGGTGGGAGGCTGACACGTGCTTAGGGGCTCCATGGGGTCACACTACTCATCACCTTAGGCAGATGGCGTTTGCCTTTTTACTTCTGTCATTTCCTAAGCATACAGTAAAGTGTTTCTGAGGCTGTGATATAATAACAGGAGCTGGTGTGCTGACGACAAGGTGACGACAATAGGCATTTGCTTAAGGACCTGAACAAGAAGCCTCTGTCTCTGAGCTGTGCAGACATACACCTTGAGATGTCAAGCATTAAAGCTGTCAAACTGTGAGTTCAGAACATGCGGCCACTAGAATGCAGAATCACCAACTGTCCTCAAAGTCTATCCTATTTCCTTGTCATGGTCCTACTTGACAAAAACCCCCAGCCAGTCCCTTCTAACACACACAATTATGAAAGAAGGGAATGGATGCAAATGCTGAACTGTATCAGAAAAGTGTTCTTGAATACTGTTTTTAAAGTGACTAAAGTAGACCATGTGTTACACATATGTGCATAGCTGGGGCTGGAGAGGTGTCTCAGTGGCTAAAGTGCTCGCAGGGTAACACTGAGAACACCACCTGAAAAGGAAAACACCACAGACATTATAAAGTCACTTGCTTCTTTCATTTACTAACATAGCTGGTGTTTCTTTCCCAATCGATAGACTACATTCACATGGTTGAGAAGTTAACAAAAATGAGTACTCATTCAAACATAAAAAACAAAAATCAGGGCCAGTAAGATGGCTCAGCAGGGAAAGGGGCTGAGAGTCAAGCCTGCAGCCTGGAGTTTGATTCACCAGGACCCATAAAGTAGGAGAAAACCAGCACCCACAAGTTGTTCCTTGACCTCCACATGTACCCCCCCCACATATTTATTTATTTATTTATTTATTTATTTAATGTATGTGAGCACATTGTAGCTGTCTTCAGACACACCAGGAGAAGGCACTGGATCCCACTTCAGATGAATGTGAGCCACCATGTGGTTGATGGGAATTGAACTCAGGACCTCTTGAAGAGCAGCTCGTACTTTTAACCACTGAGCCATCTCTCCAACCCCCACCCCACACATATATTTTTAATATAAGTTTTTATAATCATTTGGCTAGAGATTGGAGTTCAGAGCCTCAAAATCCATGTAAAGGGTAAAAGGCCCAGTGTGTATAGAGGAGAACAGGACTGGCAGATGCCTGCTACTGGCCAGACCCTCTAGCCAGTCAGAGACCTCCAGATTCAGTGGCAGACCCCATGTCAAAAATGGAAGAGGAAGACACCCAATATCAACCTCTGGCCTCTACATACACAGCAAGCATGCACCTGTACACACACAATCAGGAACATGTACCATTTACACACAAAATGTTTAATCACGAAACAAAGATTTTAAAATTGTTAAGAAAGACATTGTTATGAACATCTTTACATGATCCCAGCACCTGGGAGACAGGCAGGACTGAGTCCGAGGGTAGGCTGAGCTGTATGTAGGGTGTAGCCAGAGTGGGCTACTACAAATTCTACATTTTACCTTAGTCAATCCTCTCAACTCACTACTAAATAGGCATTATCACACTTCATTTTTATAGATGAAAGCTAGGCATGAAGGGTAAGTCCTACAGGAAAAACAAACAAACAAACAAACAACAACAAAAACCCTGACCTGACCCAGAAACAATGCCTGTGCCTAAAATGTAACTCCTAGACTCTTGCCTAGATTTATTTGCCCAGGAGGTCACTAACTACTCTGATTGACAAACCACACCTGCTTTTTCCTGAAAGTCAAAGTGTACCCCATCTCCCTTTCAGCACAGCTAATGTTCCACTCTCCTCAAATCCTCAAGGATCATCAACAGTGATATCATTCACAAGCTCTTTTGGGGACCAAGGAAGTGAACAACAATTAGCAAGGTGAGCTAAGAAACCTACCTAGATTCTTTATCTAATGAGAACTTTTCTGGCAACAACCACTATTCATTTTATTCTGCTAGTTCCAAAACTGTCCATTTGCTATAGAACCAAAGAAAAAGAATTTTACCATCTAGTTAGCCTTTCCCTATACAGTTCACAGTGGGCACACGAGCTAGTTATCAGAGTACTGAATGAGTAACTGTCGTCCCTTCCAGCCCAAGACTTCTTTGTTCTCCATGTTTCATACAACCCTGCCACTGTTTCTTGCCCCCTTACTCTTACAGTCTTGGCTTCAATTGCATTAGCTTTCCTCCCTCTGTCCTTAAAACCAGGTGCTACCTTCACATCTCCACCTTCTACTATGGACCCTCTCTGTACCTGCTTTTTTGGAATCTGAGTTTAGTTAGCTTCTAGTGCAATGTCATCGGCTTCTTCAAGCACTTCTCAGGTCTTCTCCTGTGGGATCCTGGCTTCAAATGGCCTTGGAGCAAGCAGTCCAGGTGTCTCCCGTCATAAGGGGTAAAGTCTTCATATTCTTCAAGATTTGGCTATCAGGAGCTTCTTTCAATGGTCCTATTTGTTCTCTAATTGCCAACAAATTCCTCCCTTTCATACCAGTTTGGGACCATAATAGCTGGTCTATCTAAACCATTCTGCTGCCTTTAACAGGTGATGGCTCCTCTGTCAGTATTTCTTTCAGAGAAATTCAATTTGTAGGTATGTAGACAACATACACCATTCCACCCTTCTTACATGACCGAATCTGTTACATTGCCTTGGGCCTAGTTTTGCCTCCCAAGATCAATCTTTCAAACAACTTGCAGGCCTAACTTCACCCATAATTGTACCTTTGCTGGAAAACAAAACAAAACAAAACAAAACGAGGTTTTTTTTTGTTTTTTTTTTTTATTAAACCTCTTTAAGCATAACTTTGAAGAGCAAGCTCAGCCTGGCCCTGGCCAGTACTTTTCATTTCGGATTTTGTCTTTGTACTATCAGCACCTGTGCCAGAACTTAAATTAACCATGCCCTGAGTACCAGCTGTAGTTAGTTATTCATTCATGTATGTACTCAGCCATACCGTCATTCATGCCTAGGAATGTTTGCTTCACAGAAAGCTCCAACTCTTTTTGTTGGTTGGTGGCTTGGCATCTCCATCTCAGTATCTCTGTAAATTTCCCCAAATTTTACAACAATCCCATCAACAGAGCACAATAGCTGCTTTCATATGGTTCCCCTACACTGTAGTGCTATGTTGTAACTCTGTATTATACAGAATTAGTTGTTTCTCTTTTCCTGTTTGTGTTTTTTATCCAGGGCAAAAAGCAGTCTTATCTTATTGTTTTCAGATGGTACAATTCAATCTACTGAAAAAATGAATAAATCATCATCGTCCATGATGACAAGTTATTTAAAAGAAAATAGATTAGAGCAGAAAATATCAGAAGATAATGAACAAAAGGATTAAATATCATTTCAAAAAAATTCTAGGGATGGAGAGATGGCTCAAGGGTTTAAAAGCACTTCCTGTAAAGCATGAACCTGGAGTTCAGATCCTGGCACACACAGAAGTCCAGCACTGCTCTGCTCAGGCTAATAATCCCAGCACTAAAGGGGGCAGAGACAGAAAGGGGTTAGCTGGCTACCAGTCCAACTGAAAAACATGAGCTCCAGGGTGATAGAAAAATCAAAAAATTGACAAAGGTCGATCCATCACTCGTTTCTCTGGCCTCTTGAGTGCACAAACACTCACACACATGCACACAAATATAGGCATGCACCACAGACACACCCACGCCAGAAACAGTCTAACTACACATGTCACCTGAGTCGCACATCCAACAACCTAGCCTGTCCTTAGCTTCCTTTATCTGGCCAGATGTCCTTCACTGTGTAACTATTCCCACAACCATATCACCCCTGTTCTTTCCTGCTTATATACAATCGCTAGCTTTCTCACTTTAAAACTTAGTCACTTCTACAAGAGATTTCCTCTTTGGAGACCCAGACCTCTTTTTAATTGCTGAACCAGCCAATACAAAATATTCCTAAGTTTCCCCCTTATGAACCTTCTGAATCATTCAAAAGAACTTTCTCCATGACACACACTGATAACTCTTTCAAAGGACTATTACAATAGCTTTTCTCTTTTCCTTTGATAAATAAGGATCATGTCTCTTGGTCTCTACTTCTCCCACACCCTCCTAAAATCACCTCCACCTTAGGCTGCTAAGGAGTGCAAGCTGCCCAGAGATGAAATGGAGCAGGCTCTTCTCAGCTTTCAGACTCAAGTGCTGTCTGGACACTCAACTGGTGTCTATGGAAGGAACTGCTAACTTGTATCCTCTCCTAGATGCTATACCTGGGGAAATATATGGAAGGTACCTGAAAGTGTGCCTAGCTCACAGAAGCACTGCATATGTTAGGTAACTTATAATCATTTGCTTATCCTTTTCCTTCCAGGTATGTACCCAAAGATCTTGTCCCTGACAATTTTCTGCCCCTCTCATCTTCTCCCTTCCACCTATTCACACCGAGTCACAGGGTTTCAAAAAGCCAAAACAAATGGTGATCATAAGTCAAGACTTGTCTTCCAAGCTCTCAGTCTATATCCAACATATCCAAGCTACCTTTCAAATGTCCTTACATCTTATTAATCCAGCACCATTATTCTGTAGTTCATTTTCTCATTACCAGTATGCTCAAATCCTGCCTCCTCAATGGTTTTTCTTTCCATGTCACAGTTCATAAATTCCTTATTGCTCATACATTGTGGTCTTCCAGACTGGTTTTATATTGTCTCAACATTCAACTGTGCATTGTTACTGTTAGAAAAACTTTATAAATCGGTGTTCCAGGTGAGTTGTTGATGGATATACCCTATCTTCCTTAAAGACTAAACTGTCCAGCCGGGTATCCACGAGTCTCCACAAAATAAACAGCACCAATCTACACTCTTGGTTATCTCTTTATTACAATATCCACATTTTGGCAAAGCAGAGAAATTATCTCACTGAAGGGCTGCAGAGATGGTTCAGTGGTTAAGAGCACTAGCTGCTCTTCCAAAAGTCCCAGGTATGATTCCCAGAACCTATATTGTAGCTCAAAACCATTTGTAACTCCAGTTTCAGAGGATCTGACTCTCCTGGCTTCTGTAGGCACCAGGCACATCACTGGTGAACAGTCGTATATACAGACAAAACACCCACACACATAAAACAATAAATTAAAATTTTTCTCATTGGTGTCTTTCATGCATGCATGCTCCCCAAAAGTCACTATAAAGACAAAGAACAATTTAAAAATTGTCTTTGTAGCAGCCAAGTCATGTAGGAGTTCTCGAAAACATTACCTCACCGGAGGCCAGAAGAAAAGACCAATGTGGATAAGGGGTTAGAAGGCAGCGATTTAAAAACATAGTGAGAATAAAATAACTGCTCGTGTAGTTCACATTTCGGGGGATCTACACCTCCCTACGGTTAAGGACCTTAAACTGGCAGTCAAGATGACTGGATTCCAAATGCCAACTACTCCACTTAGTGCCGAATTACAACACTCTTACCCTTTAAAAAATAAAAATCTGGTTAAATAACTCGTTTCCAGTAAGAGTTATCTTATCTAGGCACCGGATCCCCTGACAGGTCTTCAAAATTGACCCACCCTAGGTCACTCTTCCTCAGACTGCATTTTCAAAACTCTGGTCCTGTCTGATCTGTTACTTCAGCACCTGTGATCTTCGAAATCACAGCTTGGACAAAAAGTGCCTCAATGACTCCACAACTGATCTGAAAGCGGTTTCAGAAAAGTAATGCATTCTTCTTGGACAGAAGCTGCTGCAACTCCACATCACGAGCACTCGATCATCTCAGAAGAGTGTCCCTAAGGTTGCAGCCTGTGGTCCCTCTCGCCCAGGTTCCCTCCTTCCCAGTACCAAAGGGTTTGCTAAGACGCAGCCAAGCCCTCCTCACCCAGCAACTCGAGGTTCATCCCTGCAGACGCTGGCCGCCTGGTCTCCGAACCCGCAACAGTTCCTTCTCCCCCACCCGCTCAGAAGCCCCGCGTCTAAGTGGGGGGCGCTGCGAAGAGCCTGGCGCAAGCTCCGGAGACTTTCGGACTTAGAAGGCCCCGCGGCTTCCGCTTTCCTCCCCCGCCTTCCTTGTTCGTTTTACGTAGCTGTCCACATTTATCCCTAATTTTAAAAAAGACTAAACTCTCTTGAAATCAACCAATTATAATACTATTGAGGTATAAAAAATTTTATAGTCAGTCGGAACTCCGAAAAGTACAAGAATGTAAAGCTTTTCTCTCCGGGACCATATAACCGAGCAAGAAATTTCAGGCATAGCACTAACCCACTAATACTTACTGTGCTGTGTGTTCCTTTGGTTGTCCCGGCGGCTGGCTGAGACTCCGCAAGAAAGGTTCCGGGCGATTCTTTCTAAGGCAGGAAAGCGGGAAAGATCGGCCCCTAGTGCCAGAATGTTGTTGGAGCTATCTGGCGCCGTCAGAGCGCGTGCTGGCTTGGTTCACGGTGCTATGCATACTATAGTTACTATGTGTCTGACTTAGTTTCGTGAAGATTATTTCAGGTCTCTAAAAATATGCCATAGATCACAGAAAAAGGTACGATAGCATTTTTTAGGCCTTTTCCTGCGGTATTACTGTGTACACACGTCGATTAGGGCACAGGAAAATTGTCAAGAGGTGGATTGAGGGCCCCACAGTTCTGTCAGACTTGATGTACACAGAGCAATCACAAGACCAGCTGATGGTAAATAATGGGCTTGGGGCGGGAAGTGTTTATCGGACTGTAGATGTGGGCAAGTCAAGCTAGATTCCCCTGTATAGATATAATGACAGTAATCTAGAGGTCCTCTTAACTGATTCTGCTCTTATGGGTATTTAATCCTTTCCTTGTGTGTAAAATGGGAGTAATAATCATACTACTTAGAGAATTAGGAGGATTAAATGAGTTAGCACACAAAGCGCATAAAATATCAGGTGATAGCAAATATTAGCCATCATTTACCAGTTACTATTTCCTAAATATGTCTTTCTTGTAGCTGTTTAACCCAATAACAGTAGTTGAAGCTCAGAGATATTGGACAACTTTCACTCCTTCATGTATTCAATTATTTCCAAAATGCTATCCAAATATTATACTACCAGAAATAATTTATACAAGGTGACTTACTATCAAGTCTCTTCAACTGTACCCACTGGCTAAGTGAAAAAGAAAACAACACATTGTTTCACTTATGTAGTAATAGTGACGAACTTCTCACATGCATATGTGTTTATTTTCTCTTCTGTAGGCAGTCTGTTGGTGACACTTGCCGTTTTTTTTTTGTTTGTTTTTTTTTTTGTTTTTGTTTTGTTTTTTGTTTTTTTTTTTTGAGCATGCATTTTGGAAAATTTTCAAGGAGGGAATAATATGATCAAGTTAATGTTTAAGAAATATATTTCCTACCCAACCTTGTAGCACATACATATAATCTCAGCCCTCAGGAAGGAGCCTGGGCTGTATAGTGAGTCCTGGAGTGAGACAAGAAGGAAATAAGATTAGACAGGTTGGGGGTTTTGATGTTGCAGCTGCAGCTTTTGGTGATGGTGGTGGTGATTTGCTTTGGTTTGGTTTTAGTTTGTTTGGTTTTGGCTCTTCTGGCATTGGTGATTGAACCTAACTAAGCCTCACCCACAGAACCTACCTGTAAGTCTAGCCCTAAAAATCAAACTCTTAATGACAGTGCTGAGTAGGAATCCATGTGAGGGGTGAAACCTTTCCATGAGTTTACTGCAGTGATCCTATGGGACGATGAAGATGACCTAAAACCAGTCTACAGGAGAGGAGGAGAACAAGGAGCTTGAGAGAGATTAGGAGACAAAACTGGAAGCAGCCATTATAATAGCAATTTTTTTTAAATGTGGGAAATAATGGGGGTAATATGTCTGATCTGAGCCGTGTTTCTACTCTGGGGGCTCCATTTGCTGGTGCATACGCCACAGAGAAGGAAACAGCTTGTACAAGGTAGATGTCCAGCTCAGATATGTTGACCAGAGAGATGATAAAACATGGACTTCAAAGAAGTCCAGGTTAAAGATCTATTTTGTCAATTTTATATATGCATATATTTTTGCATTTAAAAATCTCTGAATTGGGTTGGGGATTTAGCTCAGTGGTAGAGCGCTTGCCTAACAAGAGCAAGGCCCTGGGTTCGGTCCTCAGCTCTGAAAAAAAAAAAAATCTCTGAATTACTAATAGAGCTTATGTGTGATTATCCCTCATAATAAATAAGCATGGGGTGGGGTTTTGTTATTGCTTGGTTTGGGTTTTGATTTTTGGGTTTCTGTTTGTTTGTTTTGTTTTGTTTTTGGTATGATATACATTGTATACCTTGTAATCCTTTGTATTCTACTTTGGTGAAAAACTATAAATGATGGGCTTTGCTTTGTGAGGGTTAACTAGAGCTTATTAATACTACTATTTGCCAAAACAAGATATCTGAATTTTTTTGTGCTGAAGGTGAGAAACATTTAATTTTTTCTTCTTCTTGGCCTGGAGCAATTTGTACCTGTCAGTCATTCTGAAAAAAACTTGGTTTTTAGCCAGGCTGAACTTCCCTCTCTGTAAGATATCTTCCCTCCTCCATGCAGCAGGCCAGCTAGTATTTACCTCTCTTAGTCTAGTATTTACCTCATAAATTCTAGACTGGTGTATATGGTATTGCCCTTGCCCTAGCCTTGTGTGAGGCGTTGGGTCTGAGCCTGAAGCACTGTGGAGGAGGATGGGGGTGGGAACTCTACCTGGAACACTTCTACTTCACAGTCAACCAAGAACTGTCCTGGGCAGCTGGCGTAGAGAACATAAGTGTATTTGAAAGCTCCCGTGTGCTTCCAGCATAGAGACAAGGTTGACACCACAGCAGAGGGGCTGGGGGTAGCATCAAATACACTGACCAAGACAAGGATCAAAGCCTCTCCCAGAAAACAATGTACAACTGCAGTCAGTGTTTATTGTCAGCAGAATTACAGATTTAATGTAGTTAAAAAAAGGGAAAAGGACAGTTACAACACCGTTCTGAATTCCCCAGAGAGAAGAAAACTGAGAAGGGAAGAAAAGTATGTAGGTAGGTCTGGATGTTGTTCCCTGGAAAACAATGGAAGTACACAAACACATGCATACATACAAATACACACATACACACAAAGACACACACACATACTTACACAGACACACATACAAACACACAGATACATGCACACAAACGCATAAACATATACATACAAATACACACACAAAAGTACAAAAATACACACACACACAAACACACATACATGATTATTCCTCAAAGTGTTTTCTGTAGTTGCTATATAATTGAAACAATTGAATGTTTTGAAAAGCAGGGAGCTTGACCTTTTTATTCTTATTCATTCTTCGGAATCTCAAAAATCTATAATTTGTTTTAACGTTTGTTATTTGTTTGTATTCAAGACAGGATCTCTCTATAACCTTATATGTCTTGGAACTCACTCTGTAGACCAGGCTAGTCTCGAACTCAGAGATCCACCTGCCTCTGCCTCCTGAGTGCTGGGATGAAAGTCGGGTGACACCACCGCCCTGCCCTGCCCTATCTTACATTTATGTGCAGATAAAAGCCAATTTCTTTGTCAGAAATCCCCAGGAGTTTTTGTGATCACAATTATGCATGAAGTGGCCATCCATAAGTCAGTCTGTCAAACCATGGCTATCTCCAATGCTAATTATGCTTTACAGCTTCAGTTAATTATTGAAAACATGTTTTATGATTCCTAATAAGCAAAGTATATATTATAGATGTTATAAACTATAGTAAGAAACCCTCTTCTCTCATGTTGTGACATTAAAAGAAAAAAGTAAAGAAATCTGTCATTCAAAACTGGTAGCAAAAAATGAAAATAAAATCATTGTAAACTTGGCCTTCCACTAGGTGTACCTATTCCCAACTCAATCCAGCACTCAGGAGGCCAAGTTTCTGGTTAAAAGCCAGCCTATGCCTCATAGTGCATTTAGGCTAGCCTGGACTATAATATGAGATCCCCTTCCTTTGGGGATGAGAATGTATCTCAGCTGTAGAACCCTTGCCTACCAAGTATGTGTGAGACCCTGGGTTCAGTCCTCAGCACTGCCAAACCAAAAAGACCATTTTGTCTGACTGCCACAGGAAGCTTTAGAAATCTGGAGGAAGATGGTGGGGTTTTTATATCCTTGCAAAGCTAATTTATCAAAAAATGAATACAATAGAAAAAAAAAAAAAAAAAAAACCTAATAGCAGTGGCAAATGTCGAAGCACCAAAGGCAGGCATGGTGCAAACTGCAGTCCCAGCACCTGGGTGGCTGAAGCAGGAGAACCCAAAGTTCAGGGCCAACTTGAGTCATGCTACATAGCAAGATGCTTTCTCAAACAATAAAAGGGAATCGAGGAAGGGACGGAGAGGAGAGGAATCCGGGAGGAAAGAGAGGAAGAGGAACAGGAGAGGGGAGGGGAGGGGAGGGGAGGGGAGGGGAGGGGAGGGGAGGGGAGGGGAGGGGAGGAGAGGAGAGGAGAGGAGAGGAGAGGAGAGGAGAGGAGAGGAGAGGAGAGGAGAGGAGAGGAGAGAGAGAGAGAGAGGGAGAGGAGGAGAGTTATATCAGAAAGGGAAAGGAGAGCTACCAGGTTTTCATGAGGATTTTCCATGTTTAGCTCTCCCAAGCATCCGCCATTCTTAGCATCTGCTAGCCCTTCAGGACTTTTGTAGCAGCATAGTTTCCCGCAAGTTGGGCGGAGCTAAGGTGGGAGGAGTAAGGAGAGGAAGAGGAGTAAGAATAGGAAGGAAGAGGAGGAGCTGGGGAGGTAGAGCTGTAGGAGCCATGGGTGACCACGCAAGTACCAAGAGCAGTCTTGGGTATCAGCTTATTATCTAGGTTAATTAATTGGTTAACACTTCCAATCGTGTGGGCATCTTGATATTTGAGCATTACCAAATATATAAAGCTATTGGATAATCTTTAAATATTAGAGTCTTCTTCCTACCGGGTACTTTGTGGATGTCAGGATGATCTGGTCTCAGCCCAGCCTTATGGAGACATCGTGGAAGATTGGCAGAGTCATCTCCCATGCTGACATCTCGTGGATGACAGGGCTGGTGTTTCTGGCTGGCCTTTTCTAGCTGTGACGGCCGGTGGGTGGCCTCTGGCTACTTCCAGTTGTGGAGCGCTTGAGCATGGCGGCTTGAGCTAGGCAGAGCCGCCGCTGCTTAGATGGTCAGCCTGCACAGCCCCATTTTAAAATTATTAACACAATAGACTTTCATTATTTTGAGCCATTCAAACTGCTTTGTTTTCTTGCTGGGAGCCAGCTAGACAATTACAATTAGAATTCCAGCTAGCAAGGAGCTGGCATTAAGTCTATCCCCAGCTCTATTACTGGTTTTTCTCTCTTGAATACCTTTACCTTATAATTTCAATTACAGAAAACCTTCCTGAATCTTCTGGAGTCCTTTTTCCAGACCTACAAAATGAGGCTCTCCTGACCTGATGCCCGTCTCTCCCTCCAGACTGTTAGGAAGAAACATCTTTGTGTCTCAGCTGTTCTGGGTATTTTGACTTACTCTGTTAGCTGTTGACCTGGGTGGGGCCTGTAGCCACTTACTAACCTGCTCTTTGTTTTCATACTAATGTGGACACTGTGTCGTTTTTGTTGTTGTTTGTTTATCTGTTTCTTTTCTTTCTTTCTTTCTCTCTTTCTCTCTTTCTCTCTTTTTTTTTAACCGTAGCTGGGAACTAAGTTCCATCACAGCTACCAAGATGGGTGCAGTCACCCTTGGTTGCCTTGCATCCAGCTCCATGCCTGGGGTGCTCTGGTGAGGTCTCTTTCTGGAATGGGTAGAGGGTTTTTAGAAGCCATTCTTACTTATAGTTTAGTTTGTTAGAACGCGCTGCACTGGACAGAAGCTATGGAAGTGGAGCAGTAGCTTGCATATGTTGGGGAGAGGGCTCCATGGGAGTGGGAGCCAGCCAGCCTGCTGACTTTGACCTAGTTCTTCTCAGAAACCTTGTCCTTCTTCATAATCTGGTCAGCTTGGCTGACGTACCCAACTGCCAGCCCTGCGCCCCTTTTTACACCTTCTTCAGTGTTCCTGATTTCAGCATTTTTACCTTAACTTTCCACTTAACATTAACATTTGTTCTCACTGCAACAAAACCCAAAGCCTTGTGCATGCTAGACACAGTGCTCTCCTTAGTGTTCTAGCCTCATTTGTAGCTTAACATTTGTAATTATTTCTTTATTTGCTTACTTATTTAGTTTGTGTATGTAGGAATATATCCATGGCCTGACCTTAGAGGTCAGAGAATGTTGTTGGATGACCTATGCCACTAATGGCTGTGGTTTCAGTTGTTAATTGCTGTGCTGACAGAGCATAGTGCTGGCAGGTTATCTGGTATTGTCATCTCTATGGCCCATTACCTGCTTTCTCTATGTAAATGCTTATACTTTCTCACCTGCCTAAAGATGATTCTCTTGAGATTATCATGTTAAAAAACAAGGTACTTTGGTGAAGGTCACCATAGCCCTCCATGTCAAAAAGCAACACTGAGAGGCTGGGTGTTGTCTTGCTGCTGATTGGCTCAGACTGGGTGAGTGAAGAAGATGGAGGATGGCTCAGTGCTTCAGAGCACTGGATGCTCTCCCAGAGGACATGGGTTCAATTCCCAAATGGCAGCTGACAACCATCCATAACTCCACTTTCAGGGGACCCAGCACCCTTTTCTGGCCTCCATGGGCAATGCATGTACGGGGTGCACAGACCATACACGCAGATAAAAAACCCATACACATAATAACATAAAAGAAATTTAAATCACTTGAAAAGAAAAAGGGAAGAATGTTATGAAGGGGAAGAGAAAAGAGCAAGAAATTTTAAAAAGGACAAAAAGGTTTCCCAGGAGTGAAGAAATTTGTAGCCAAAATTAGATAAACATAAGTGGAATAAAAATTAAAACATAAAGGTTTTAAAAAACAATAAATAAAGTCAAAATACTACTAAAAGTGTCATAGACAGGAAGAAAAAGATGAAAATTGGCAAGGGGTTAAAAACGTAAATAAAATTAGGTAAATTCATGAAAGGAAATAAAAAACATTTTACTGATAAGTAAATGTACTACTAAAATACAATAAGAGAAAGAAGGGTTAAACAAAGCCCATATCCCAAAAGAAAGAAAATATTTTAAATGATAAGACCACTGATACCTGTGTATGGAGGGCCAAGTGCATCTCGTGGACTCAGATCTTCCCTGTGATTATTTGTGTTGAGTTTATATGGAACAAGTGCGCAATGTCCACCATCAGTCTGCAGGGGTCTCCCTTTTTGTGTACTAGCGGCCTCTGCTGGATCACAATTAGTCTGAAGGCCAGCTTTCCTCACCCTCCAGACTATTCAGATCATAGGTAGCTAGTATTCTATATGGGAGTGTCTCCCCATTATGCTGGAATTAGCAGAATTAGCCACAACCCAGAGTTCTGTACTGGTGAACCTACCTACATACTTTAGAGCCCTTAAACATTAATCACTCTGCTGAAAGGATGTAGCTGTAGATACTAAGTGGTCTGCAAGAGTTTCAGTGTTCTCAAACTACAGAGAATGCCAAAGGATGATCCACCAACTGACCCTAGGCTGACTCTCAAACTCCAGTTATTCTGAGGGAATGGGGTCATCTTCCACATACCCAGGACAAGGGCTACCTTTCTCCATACACTCCATTGTTTGAATCCCATGCCAATTGGACTTTACAACTGGCCAGTGACCTCCTGCATGCCACAGCTGTTTGTAGGGCTGTTTCTTGCCCTGGAGCCATAGCAAGTTTAATTAAGGCACCATTACGTATATGACATTCCTTTTCTCTGGCTGGCAGGTTAGCTCAGGTTAAGCAATCTCAAGATGGTGCCCTGCCACCGCCCTCTAAACAAGGGAACTCTTCTCACTGAAGAGCCACATGGCACTGGGGAAGCCACTGCTTCAGCAAGCCCTGCATCTGAATTTGGGGCTTGTCCTGTGGATACGGCTGGCTGCCAGCCATTTTTCATCAGGACTCCTTTGATTTCTGTTTTCCCTGTGTCTCCAGGGACTGTATTCTTTTTGTGAATTTCTGCTGCTTTCCCCTGGCCCTTCTCTCTGAATGTTTTATTGACAGCCCCCATCACCACAACCTTTTTGATTTTTTTTTTTTTTTTTTTTTTTTTTTTTTTTTTTTTTTTTTTTTTTTTTTTTTGAGACTGGGTTTCTCTGTGTAGCCCTGGTTGTCCTGGAACTCTGTGTAGACCACACTGGTCTGCTTCTGCCTGCCGAGTGCTGGAATAAAGCATGCACTGCTGCCACCACCAGGCCTCCTTGACCCTTCACCAAATCACACAGCTTCTAGAGGTCAGCCACTTTGTTTTTTAGCTAGGCACTTGTTGCAGTTCCATCTCTTCTAGCACGTGAGGGTGCTGACCTTGTCCCTTTCTGTCCTTCTGCTCTTCCATTATGAAGATAGTGCATTAATCTCTATAGGATACAGCAACAAGGCTCTATGAAGCAGAACTGCCCTGCCTCTGAGACTGTGAGAAACAAGTTTATTCTACTTATAAACCATTCCATCTATGGTTTTCATTATAGAAACAGGTCGACAACCAGTTTTATTGAATAGTCTTTTTCCCATTGATTTGAAATGTCACCTCTGGCATAGAGTAAGAAATAAGCCATCCCTAACACCTAAGAAATTCTATCTGTACATGGCCACCCATAGTAACTTTGCTGTTTCTTTCATAAGAGTTGCTTGGCCATAGTCTCTTGACAGCAACAGAACAGTAACTAAGACAGAAGTTGGTACCAGGGACTGGGAAATTGCTGTGTCAGGCCTGACTATGCTATTTATTGGAGGAATATGGAAGACTTTGGGAGACTAGAAAACAGGCTGGATGCTTTAAGCAGGGATTAATGAGTCCTCTTAGGAAGAGGAAGACAGTGCTGAGGGGGGAACTGTGGAGGGCAGCTCAAGACATTTCTGAGGGGAAGAATATTACTAAGTAGCTTAGAGAACATTCTTGTCATATTTTGGCAAAGAATGTGACTGCTTTTTGCCTGTGTCCTAAAATTCTGCCTGAGGCTAAATTGAAGGACACTGGATTAATGACGTTGGCAGAGGTGATTTCAAGACAGCCTAGTACTGACTATGTTGTGTGGTTATTACTCTTATGCTGATCTATAATGAACAGGTGCAAGCTGGACAAAGAGAAATACAAAACATATAGTTTGCAGAGAAAAGGAACACTAGGAGTGTAATCAGAGCTAAGTCCAGTGTTCATGGGATACAAAATTTAAAGAAAAGCCTGATACTAAAAGGAATAAAGGGGTGGTGACCTCCGGGCAAGACCCACCCAGCTAAGCACCTGACTATGAAAAGGAATTAAAGAAAGGCTCAAGCAGTGAAGGAAAGTACAACCACAGAAGCTGATGCAGACGTAATAAGCATCAAGCAGCAGAAAGTGGCAGCTTCCACTGCCGGATTCTGGCTTTAGAGTCAAAGACACAAGAAAGGGGCTGTGGAATCTCCCTCCACAACTAAGGAAAGCCACTGAAGCCAGGCATGGAGCCCAGAGAGACCATTGTGTAAAGCTATGAAGGTGAGACCTAGATTGTGTTGGAGATCCCAAGATGTTGGAGATGCCAGAGTCACAGGATACCTCCCTAGGAAAGCTGCAGACCAAGTATGGAACCTGGTCAGGAGAGAAAAGTATGTTGCAGTTGATGAGGCTTAAAAGAGTTGGAGTATTTTCGGCAGTCTCCCAACATGGAAGGACAACAGGCCGTGGAGGGAAACAGGGCTTGGGAGCATCCTGTGGACATGTGAAGGAAAGCGAGGGAAATGGGAAGCCAAACAGGTAACACTGGGACATGAATGTGGTCTTTATTATGCAGCACACCTGGTATCCATATCCCCACAACTTACAGAACACTCCACAAAACCTAGTACAGCCATTCAGGTTATACTAAGACAAAACCTAGAGCTGTATCTCTCTCTCAAAAAAAACAAAACAAAACAAAACAAAACAAAACAAAAAAAACAAATAAAATGGTCCCACTAACAATGCCATGGAAAGAGCCACACTGCACAAGAAAGGGGGGTACAGAGGCTAAAATTTGTGTCGAGCAGATTTTTGTTATTGCACTTTATTCTATACACTTAATATGTTACACTTTTATATAACACTGTAATAAACATTAGTCCTTTAAAACAAATAAAAACATTACATAAAGACAAAAAAACCCAGCCCCCCCAAGCCCCCCCCCCCCAAAACAAAAACCAGCAGGCCGTCCAGACTAATTTTCTTGTCAATTCTCTGGGCTACTTGGTTTCTCCGATGACGTCAGGTATTTGTACATTCTCCCACTATGACAATCACACTAGATGCTAAAAAAGCAGATGAAGTTAAAAATAAAACTCTTAACAACAGGACTGAAACTTCTAGGGGAGTTTGCAGTCCAGGTGTCTTTTAAGGCCACCCCTTCCTGGTCCACTCTAATATTACACCATCTCTATCTCACATACCCCAACATTTAAAAAACCGAATCCTCATTTTCTTTTAAGGAATATGTGGACTCTTTGACCCAACATATACAGAATGCTAGTTCTAAACATGTAAAGCAGCTCCTTCTTTGGGATGCACTTTTCCAAGGTTGTTACTCCATCCTGACAGAACATGGTCTTGGGAGGTCTCCCAGTAAGTTAGATCAAACAAGGCATCTCTCTAGAACAAGACCAAAGGGTGCCTCAGTTTACTAAGTGTGACTGTACTCACCTATCCCCTGGGCTTCTCAGTGCTAAATAAGACAACAATAACAATAAAGTGTCATTTAGTGCAGCTGTCATTTTGCAGCCCTACTACCCCAGGCCACTACTGTCAGGAAAAACATTCCAACCGCTCTTTGACCTTCGTGGGTTTGTTTTGTTTTGGTACCAGACACTGAACCCAAGGCCATGTGCAGGCTAAGCACATTCTACCACGGAGTTACACATACCCTGAGTGCTCTAACCTGTTTGACAGCTCAAGCAAAAATACAGAAATGCATTTGGGGAGCTGAGGGGTTCAGAGCTTACCATTCTGCTCTGGCTGGAACAGTAATGCAGCCTTTCCTTGGTTTTCTTGAGCATTAGTGTTAGCACTTAGAACCATGGCTGCCTAGCCCTGTCCCTTAAACGTGACAGAGTCAGAAGTGACTCTCTTTGGTCTGGCAACAACCAGGATAGTCGTCTTCCTGAGAACAGTGAAGGATTGCTCAGTCAAGAAGCCAGTCATCTGTGCCACGGATGCAGATGAGCCTTGCAGTCCAGACTCTGCCCGCACTTCTGATTGCTCTGCAGAAAGGCCTGTCACTCCATTCTGAGGAAAACTGAGTAGCCAGACTTTAAGCTCCCAAGCAGTAGCCGGGTGTCAGTGCTGGGCTAGAGTAAACTGCCCTTATGGAAACGTTTGAAGGATAACACACAATAAAGGCAGCTCTTCATACCTCCCTTCTTCGTCCCTCAGCCTAGAGGTAAATCTTCAAAAC
The DNA here is from genome assembly GCF_011762505.2 of Arvicanthis niloticus. Taxonomy (NCBI): domain Eukaryota; kingdom Metazoa; phylum Chordata; class Mammalia; order Rodentia; family Muridae; genus Arvicanthis; species Arvicanthis niloticus. The sequence continues at coordinate 21,599,562 of NC_047667.1, read as the reverse complement.
CTGTCGAGCCCTGTACTACCCAAGTGCCACCAAACTTCTCTGACCACCTAGTGTCCTCCCAAGTGGTATACAATACAGTACATTTTATGGCATTTTATCACTGCAATAATAATAGATGCCAAAAAACATAGACTCCAAAATTAGCTTACAATGTTATAAAGTAAAATACACACAAGTTAGACATACATGTTCATATACTCAGCCCGCTGAGCATTAAATACCAACACCAAATCCCACCAGTGTGGCCTTTGGCATGCCCAGACACTCAGGAACATCTTGGGCCTTCCTTGGATACTCTTTAGTGAGTTCACTATACAACTCCTCTTCCTTTCCTATGGCATTAGCCTCTCTGCTCCTCCCACTGGGCAGAAAATGATGGGAATTGACTTTTTAAAATTAAAAGAAGGAACCTGTAATCTGACAGGAGACTGAAAAGAGATTCTGGATGAGGAAACAAAAATCTAATCTCCCACTTATAAGACTGAGTATGGGCTAAGAGTTCCAAAGAATGTTAGGAATATAGTTTCATACTGGAGCTACCGCCTCTTTATTACAGCTAGACTCAAGAACAAGGGTCAGCAGTCTTCTAACTACGTAAGACCTCAGGTTTCACACACAACAGACTTAACTAGCAGAGACAATTCATTTCTTGACTCTTTGGCTTCCTGTATATCCTACAGTCTCCAGAGAGCAACATGTTAACCTCAGAGTAGAGTAACTAAGTGTAGTTGAGTAGGTATTAAAATTCTAAAAGCTAGACTAAGCATTCTGCCAAAATGAGCCAGAGCTAAGGAACCCAAAGGCACTGGCCCATCACTTGTCCATTACAGTTTGCATGTAGAAAGTATTACACGGCGTTTCTGAAGAGCTGTGAGTGTTTAGACCACCATGCTCAACTGCACAATTATCAGAGTTCATGGTGCCGAGTGTTCGAAGTGAACTTTAAAAGCTATATGAAGCTGGAGCATAGCTCATGGGAGAGTGCTTACCAGCAGTATCTGAGCAGTGGGATTGATCCCCAGCACGGAAGAAGAAAGGAGTGAGTTATAGAGTTAGAAGCTATGCATGGTAGCACATGCCTATAATCCCAACACTGTGGAGGCTGAGGCATAAGGATGAACTTAAGGCTAGCCTGGGCTACATCCCATTAAAAACAACAAAATTATAGTCTTATTTCTGATTGGACGCTCAAGTCTAAGTACCATGTTATCTGGTTTATTCCCTCCTTTTTGAGAAAAAAGGAGGATAGAGGATGGGAAAGACACAAGAATCAAACAGATTCTGTTCTGGGTTAGCTCTGCCCCACAGAAACCAGGGCTCCCTGGCCCTGGAAATGTAAACACACTGGGTTGTGAGGACAGACAGTTTCACGTCCAGCTGCCTCCTGGGTCTTTGACTGTAACAACCTGAGACCCTGCCTATAAAGAACAAAAACCAGACAACCACAGGTATATCTGGCTAGGTTGGTTTGGTTTTTGCCTTTATGACCATAGGATCCTGAACTAAGGTCATGTTTCTAAGTGGTCTCTACCATTGGACTGATGCCCTGCACTGCAGGCTGTACTTGTTTTAGAGACACACAGTGAGCAGACAGTGGTAACAGTTGTCTTCTTTTCAGTTCTGAGACCAGAACATCACATTCTTCAGTTTTTACACATCCGAGTCAATCTTTTGCCAGAGAGACAGTGTAAGGCAGTGTGAATACTAAGACAGCCACCGAACTCTTCACTGCCCAGGAGCCATCTCTACCCAGTTGCCAACAAGCACCAGTTCCCTTGGGAGCTCCCTTAATGAGCAAACAACAAATTCTCCCCATGGCCAAAAGGTGAGAGGGAAGGAAGGAAGGAACAGAGTGAAGAGAAAGGCTTTTGTCTTCAAGTAGAATCATCTAGTCCTCTGTTTGGTCGTTCAGAATTGCACTTGCAGAGCCGCTCCATAATGCTTCGGAGCATAGGCTGGACAATGCCCAAGAGAGGCCTCTTAGAGGGGTCTCCATCCCAACATGCCTCCATCAACTGCCAGCACTCCTCATCAAACACAGGAAGACGCTCCGGACGGGTCCCTAGAGAGAAGAGCAAGGAAGTGAAGCCAGTCAGGGAGAGCTGGGAGAACAAAGGTTTTGGGTTTCTAACGCAGACTCCTCAGCTATAATGCAACAGGAATGGTGGAAGCTGGAACACATTAGCTTAGAAAACTGAACACTAAAAATTGTAGCAAACAATTTTGACATAGTTTGGTGTAGTGCTATTCAATAGCAAAGGTCTGCTTTGCTTTCAGCACTGTATGATATCCGTCTGATGTGGCCATGCTGTAGCAGCCAGAGATGAGGGCGCCCTGCTGTGGTGCCGGGCTGTCTGTTCTCAGAGAGTTAAAGCAAAGTGGTTTGGTGAGTCTTACCTCTGCGCACATTATTCCAGAGATGGTCTTTGCTAGCACACCTCTCGAATGCCTCGGGGAGCTTGATAGAGCCGGAGCAGATATACCAGAAAAGGATCCCAAAAGCATAGACATCCACAGAATTATCATACTTTCCTACAGCAAAGACAGACGGGCAACAGTGAGCCACCATCTTGCTTCTATGAGTCTTTACACAATTTTGAAACGCTTTTAATATCTACTGTTCTTCACAACTTGCCTAGGGGGCAGGGCACACCTGTAGTGCCCATTTTATAATATGGAAACCTAGATGCTAAGGTAGCCAAGACAAAAATTTGTCAAAACAGAAGGAAAATCAGGTCATTCATTTTATTGGGACAGTCTGCAAGATCAATTCGATAAAGGGCCATATTAGAGAACTATGGTTGGGACCCAGAAAATAACAATTATAAAGATTAGCAGGTGTGGTGGTGCACACCTATAATCACAGCACTCAAGAAACTGAGGCAGAAGGATCGTTTAAGGCCAGTGTGGGATATATAGGAAGATGCCATCTCTCAGACAGAAAGAACAACATATTGTAGAACTATTATTCTGACACTAGGGTAGACAGCAGTAAGAGGAACTTAAATAAGCAGCCAGAACAAAGTAAGCTTAGGAGAAGGACAGCTCTCCTATCGGCTCTAATGAGACAACAACTGCACTAATCCCTATTCCTTCCGGTTAGTGAGTAATGAAGAGCCAGGTGACAACTTCTATGAAACGAATGAAATCCATGGCTGGAGAGATGGCTCGATGGTTAAGAGCACCTGGAGCTCTTACAGAGGACCAGGGTTTGATTTCCAGCATCCACATGGCTCACAGACACTGTCAACTCCAGTTGCAGGGGATTCAATAACCTCTTTTTACCTTGGGCACCATGCACACTTGTGGTACACATACATACATGTGGGTAAAGTATTCATACATATAAATAAAATAAATCTTAAAAAAAAAAGCACAGCAATTGAAATGCATTACAAATTTTTCCTCATGTCAACACTAGTGACTGACCTGTGGCTTCCTCCCATCTTCCTTGGCACAGAGCCATTACTCTCCCCTCCAGTATGGCTCAGTTTTAGTCTTTTATGCCAGCCATCCTTCTCTACATCAAGGCAGTAAAAAAGCTTTCCCATTGTCCCCCGAAATTCATCTCAAATCTAGCCCTGTTTATTTCAGCTGTGTACAAGCCTTCACTTAACCAGTTACCTCACTCTGATTCTCCTCCCTCATATCCCCTCCACCAATGGCTGCAAAGCTGGTCCAGGAACCCTCCCCCATTTAAAAGCTCAGCACTTCCTTACTTGCATAAGAACCCCAACTCTCCACAAGGTTTTCAATCTCTGGATTTCTCTGGCCATATCTTTCACTATTTGCTGTTTTGCAATTTTCCTTAGTATTTCTCCTTCAGCCTTCAGATATTTCTGTTCTCATGATACTTGGTTGGACAGTAGAAAAAAGACATAGATCCAAATTATAGGTCCATTGCCTTTTACCTCAGTGTTTTGGGGGTCAATTTCTTCATCAATCTGACCCCAATTTTATTTGCTAATCTGACATAAAAATATAACAACACAATCAGGATTGCTATAAACATTAAGTGTAGTGAGAATTCTGGAATTTGGGGTTTTTTAAGATTTATTTACTTTATGTATGAATGCTCTCTCTGCATGTACACCTGTATTACATATGGTTGTGAGCCACCATGTGGTTGCTGGGAATTGAACTCAGGACTTCTGGAAGAGCAGCCAGTACTCTTAACCACTGAGCCATCTTTGCAGCCCAAGGATTTTTTTTTTTTTTTTTTTTTTTTTTTTTTTTAAAAACACAAATACTTTAAGAGTGTGCTTTCATTTTAATCCCAGGTTATGGATATGGGGCTGCTTTGTATTGTTTGAAGAATCTGGCTATGATTTTCTTTTTGCTCTAGCAGAGGCATGGTTTTGCCAGCTGCAAATAGTTTCAGCAATTGTGTGATGTTTGAAATCCTGGGAACTCTACAGAGGGTATATAAATGCTAGGGCCCCTGAGAGGCAGGGTCGGTGGTTGTTAGTTATTTATAGGGGTTGGTTACAGTTTGTTAGTAGTCGAGTTCAAAGAAACAAAAGAACGAAACTATCTTCAGGGATCTATGTCTCTCTCCTCCTTTCGCTCTTACCTCGTGATAGGGAGTGACACCAGGGGGTAAGAGGTGGCATAATCGAGAACCCACAATGTGGCAAAGACAGCTACAATTAAGTAAGTCAGGATCACCAGAAATGAACTATCCTGCCTACTGCAGAGTACACTTAAACCTGAGTCCCTTCCCACTACCAATCTTTCCAGATAGGCCTCTAGTGTTACCCCAAATCTCACTTCTACCATAAAACCACCCAGTATTTCAGCCTTAATTCGTTCTTTCACTCTGCATCAACAGTACACAGCACCTGTAATTTATCAGTAAGTACTGCCTTAGAGCGCTTCCAGATTATCTTACCTCTCGATAGTCCTCCATGTTGATGTTAAGTTCTTTACTGACAAGTTCCATCATTTAGAAGTTTTTCAACCAATACTTTGTGATTAAGTAAGTCTAAGTGTGGCAGATAAGAGTGCTAATAACCCAGAGACACATGCAAAGAGTACTTCTCTCACTCACATTCACACTTTCCTTCCTTCCTTCCTTGTGTCCCTCTTTACTCTCCCTGTTTTGTTTTTTTTTTGTCATTGTTGGACTTGCCAGCAGGTCTTGCACTCAGTACTTACCCTGAGGGGAAGCACTCCACAGTAGACTACTGAAGTCTGCTAAACCCACTCTTTGCCCTGTAGCCTTACCTGTGAAAAGTTCAGGGGCCATATGGATTGGTGTCCCCACAATACTGCCTGACATCATAGCTTCTGGTTTACAGAATCCTAAGTCGGTGATCTTGGCACGGTTTTGTTTGTCCAGCTGCCAAAAAAAGCAGGTCAGAGTCACGTTTTGTCTGCACACCCAGTCTCAAAGCAGTCCTTAGAAAGTCCTGTCTCAAAAAACTGTATTAAAAAAAAAAGCCAGGCAGTGGTGGCACCCATCTTTAATCCCAGCACTTGGGAGGTAGAGGCAGGCGGATTTCTACGTTTGAGGCCAGCCTGGTCTATGGAGTGAGTTCCAGGATAGCCAGGGCTATACAGAGAAACCCTGTCTCGGAAAAAAAAAAAAAAAAAAAAAAAAAGTCCTGTCTCCAACCTCACCATCCCAGACTCTGTCCTGCCACTATCTTCTTCCCTATACTGTCGACAACTTGGTGGCAGGGTTTTCCTTCCTCTTTATATCGCTGACATGTACTGGGATCACTATAATCCTGGAAGAATGAGTAATGAAGGTCTGTAAAATGAGGAAAACATGTTGGCATCTGATTTCCCTCTTCATCAGGCAAAGCAATTGTTTAATTCTTAAAGATCTAATAAAGGGTTAGTTAGGGTGTGGGAGACCTGAGCCAGCATATAAGACCTAAAACAATAGAAAGAACAACAATGATACAAAAACAAACATGCAAAAATCAATCCCTTCTGGTTCCTGATGGTCTATTATCCTTCTATCTACAATTTCCAAGCTATCTTTGTTTCCTCAAACTGCAACCTCATGGGGTGTTACCATGTGATACTGGAAGGCATTTTTCCGAAACTGTTCCATTTTATTTATTTACTTTGTGTGTGTGTAGGTCAGAGGACAACTTGCAGGAGTCTGCTCTCTCCTTCCACTATGTAATAACAGGTACCGTAGCCTGTCATGCTGTGTTACCATAGTTGAGCCATGTCACTGACCCTAGTAGATGTTTGTAAGAAGATTCTGTCAAACAATTCTTTCTGACTTATGGGATGTGGCCTTGTAAGGTGCACTGGTGCATGCCAGCTCTCATCCAGCATCTCTGATAAAGCACTGAACAGTAAGACTCCTCAACTCCTCAAAAATACCAATGACAGAAAGACCAACACAAAAGGGTAAAGATTACTCTATATTAAAGAAAGCAGAAATAGCATGACAATAAAAATATACTGTAAAATCCTTGGATTAGATCCTAGATAAGAAAACAACAAGGACAAGAACAACAACAAAATACCAAACAGACCATATTTGGAGCAACTGGATATAACAGAGACAGTAACAGAATATATGTTGATAACACCACTGTATCAATGTTAGACTTCTTGAGTGTGGTAATGGCATTCTAATTATGTAGGAGACTCTTCTTTCTTAGGAGACACTGACATATTTACCTTCATATGATACACGAAAATAAATAGAAAATATGACTGAGTGGGTACCCTTGCAAGAACATAGGATACAAGGGTATCTGGGTCTCTAACATGCTACTCTTAACCTTTCTGTGAAGTTAGAATTTCTCAACAGTGGAGGGGAAAGTATCTGACACAAGGTTGTCTGTTGAGATTGGTCCTTAAGCTTAAGTCCATGGCTCTGTCCACTCACCATGGTGTTAACTCTTCTACTTTCCATGTAGATATTTCCTAGAATCAAAGTGCTTTTTACACAGAAGAGAGAGGCAGGAAGTCCTCTCTGAATACAGCTCTGTCTTACCAGAACATTTTTCAGTTTGATATCCCGATGAACAAGCCCCTGGCTGTGCAGAAAGCGGATTCCCTCTACCACATCCAGAGCTATTTGCAAACGTGTCTCCAGGGTCAGCCCAGCCTGGAAAGACAAAAGAGCCTAGATGTCATGAGAGCCCAACTCCTCAAAAATACCAATGACAGAAAGACCAACACAAAAGGGTAAAGATTACTCTATATTAAAGAAAGCAGAAATAGCTTGATAACAAAAATATACTGTAAAATCCTTGGATTAGATCCTAGATAAGAAAACAACAAGGACAAGAACAACAACAACAACAAAATACCAAACAGACCATATTTGGAGCAACTGGATATAACAGAGACAGTAACAGAATATATGTTGATAACACCACTGTATCAATGTTAGACTTCTTGAATGTGGTAATGGCATTCTAATTATGTAGGAGACTCTTCTTTCTTAGGAGAAACTCTCTGACATATTTTCCTTCATATGATACACGAACCCCAGCAGAGACTTCCAGTTGTGAGCAACTAACTGACTTGTGGTGACACCAGAGGGGAGAATAGTGAGTGGGAGGTGCAGGGAAGACCGTGCTGCACAGGAAGCAGAGCAAAAGGAAGCCTCTGCAAGCTGCAGTGGTCAGCAGGACCAGAATCCAAGCAGAAGAGGTTCGAGGTCTAACAGCATCTCACTCCTAGCACCAGAGTGACTCTGGCACAGCCTCATTAGAGATTTGCTTTCACTGCCTTTATAGGCTTGGTTAACTCAGGTTTGAGTTTATGGGTTCCAATTTCAAAGTCATTCTGATTACTTAAGGATCTTTGGGATTCTGAAAAATGTCCTATTAATTTCTTCCAAACACTCAAATGGGATTTTCTAGCCCACTTCAGAGAAACCTCAGGTGTTCCTGAGACAAAGAAGGGACTACTCAGAGTCTCTTTTTCATATCACTAAGTCTTGTGACTCCTGGAAACATTTCTACATTTTTTTCTACCTCACTCTGAAAGTCTCCATACAGAGGAGGCCAGACACTCCAGGTCAGCTTCTGCTCAGTTCCAATGCAGGTGACAGACTAGTGAAGCCTAACTCCCTACTGGTGATTTTTTTTAGATGACAGTTTAAACTCAGTAGTCAACTGAGAGTTTCATCTTTCCTCAAATGAAATTCTTCAGTGGCACACCCCAATTTATTTTTAAAAGTCAGGACCACATAATAAGATCTAATAAGTGACTTTGTGCCTGCCCCTACTACACACCTCTCTCTCTCTCTCTCTCTCTCTCTCTCTCTCTCTCTCTCTCTCTCTCTCTCTCTCCATCTATTTCTGGTGCTATGGAGTCTGAACTCAAGACCACACAGGCCAAGCAAGTTTGCTTATCACTAAGCTACATCTCTGGTCCCCTATAAATGATTTCACTTTAAATCTTGTTGGAACTTGTTAGAATGTTTAGAATACAGAGCCTCTCAGAACCTACAACTAACTCCCTCTGAATTCCTTTAAAATTTTCAAATTGTGCATGTCATGTTATGGATGGTGTGTGTACATTTATGTGGGTTTGGAATCTCTCCAGATTTACTATAGAGACATGTATAGTATAGTATCTATATAGTATATATGCAGTATATATACATATACATAGAAAGTGAATAAACAGGGAAGGATGAAGTGTGGTCAGGAAGGGTTGAGCCTGACTGCAGCTGGCCCTTGTCCCTGGCTGCCTCAGTCACCTTCAGCCCTGTGTAGAGGTCCCGGTGCAGCCGCTCCATAATGAGCAGGACAGCCACGCTGGAGCCGCCGCCGTAGTTGTAGTCAATGACTGAGCCGTGGAGATCTACCAGCCGCTCGTGCTTTGGCAAAGATCTATGAGAAAAAGAGGTTTTGGCAACTACATTTGGGCTCTAATTCTACATGAGATACCATTACATAGAAAGAAAAAATGTCAGGGACACACTTAGTCCAACTCTAGACTGAAGGAAAGGAGAACTGCTTCTCCACTAAGGCCCAAAAGGCCACAGACTATCAATACTGACAGTCCTTGTGACTATGAAAGAAAACAGCATCAACAATTAAGAATTGTGATGGGGAAAGACTAAGGGAAGAGCATGTCTGAGCCAGATCATTAGGTAGGTAGAACACTTTGGAATCTGTATATAGAGGGACAGACACTGCTGCTTGTGCTACAAACTCATCCCAGCCTTTTAGCTTCTCTGGGTCTTCCCTAGAGAGATTAATGAAACCAAGGCCTACCTCATGTAGTGAAACTCCAATGCCAGATCGTTCCAGTGCTTCTCATCTGGAGGAACAACTGACTTGAGGGCACAAGGGAAGTGTCCCCCCCAGTTGTCACACAGGTATACCACACCATATTGGCCCCGGCCCAGTTCCTGTCCTAATTTAGGCTTACCTATAAGATAAAAAGACAGGTGGAATAGGGACTTACCAAGCATTCTCTTTAAGATTCTTAGGTGCAGCCCTGCCTAGAGGCCAGAAGCTGTAATCATGCAGTCATGCAATGGAAAGAAATTCAAGTGTATTCTGAGTTGAATGACTTTGAATAAACTTTGATCGTGTTATTCACATTACATAAGCAGCAGAACCAAACAGGAATTCAGAAACATCACTAAATGCTGAGGCAGCTTTGCAAGGAAGGAGTAGCCTGAGACACTGGGATTCTTGGAGGCCAGGCATAAAAATGCCAGAGGATCCTGAACTTCTTCTAATCTACTGGGAAAGAAGCAAGAACTCACGGTGAAGCAAGACATCCTGTAAAGACCGGCTCTCTAGTGAAAGGCGGGCCAGACGGGGGGCGTGGTCCTTTCGAACCTTTAGCCACAGATCTTCAGTTTTCTCCAGACGACCAGAATGGCCAGCTTCCAACTAGGAGGGAAACAGAAAAAGACAACATAAGACTTCTCAAGCCCCTCAACACAGCTTCTCCACCTGTTACCTAGAAATAACAGTATCTCTCTCGTGCCAACAACTGTGACAAAAGAGCGGCAAGTATGTGACATGTTTAGGACAATGACAGAGAGTCCTTGATAGTCATGCTCTTCTTAGATGCCTAATGCACATTCTCTCTGTCTTCTCTATCTCTCTATCTCTCTCTCTCTCTCTCTCTCTCTCTCTCTCTCTCTCTCTCTCTCTCTCTCTCACACACACACACACACACACACACACACACACACGGGAGCATATAACTGTCAACTAGAACAGAGTTAGAAAGTCATTCCTCTTTCACTCATTCTTACACTGCTGTATAAATGTATATAAAGTATGTTCTCCTCCACACTCCCTTCTCAGTGTAATATGGACAAAAATTAACTGCCCTCCCTCTAACTTTCCTAGAGTTAGAAAAGATCCACATGAAAAATTTGTTGACGAAACTTTCTGTAACAAATTATTCTTTAACAGAATAAAAAGTATATTAACTTTTTAAAACTATAAGGGTAGCAGAGAATATACCATTTCTCTCTCAAGGAGGCTCTTTTCTGATTATTCCAGTGTTTGCTCCTTTCCTACATACGCACCTGCCTCAAGGAGGCTGCAAAAGCCTCGTGAGAACTATTGAGCCGAGTACGGAACTGGCTGCAAATGCTCTTGGCCAACTTGGAGGCGCTGAGGCTGTCGATGGCTTCCTGGGCCACCTTCCTCTTCCACTCTAGAGTGACGGTGGGGGGGTTCACCCATGTGATACGCTGGATGATCTGCCGAGATGAGGACAGTGAGATCACTGAAGGAAGGAGAAGAGCTCGCAGGCAGCTTCAACAATGCCCTTCTTTGTCTGAGTTCTCTCTCACCAGGAGCAGCTCTAACTCAGAAGCCTCTGAAATCCAACTTCAACTTGAATGCTGCCTACCTCAAACCTGGGGCTCAGTCAGAGGTAGACACAAACAGTAAGCCTGATCTAAATGCTCACAAACAGTAAGCCTGATCTAAATGCTCACAGCCCTCAACGTATTATATTCAGGGACAGGACACTCGGCTCCTAACAGCAATGTTTAGTTTTTTGTGTATTTGTTTTGTTTCAGACAGGGTCTCTCTCTACATAGCCCTGGCTGTCCTAGAATTTTCTATGTAGACCAGGCTGGCCTTGAATTCACAGAGATCTGCCTGCCTCTGCTTCCTCAGTGCTGGGATTAAAGGCTACGTGTGCCACCTTGACTCAGTGTCTAGATTTTTGTTGTTTGTTTACTTGTTCACTCTTGTGGTACTGGGGACTCAAACCTATGGCCTTGCATATGTAAGGCAAACCATCTACCACCAAGCTACATCCCCAGTCCCAACAATACCTAGTTTTGAGAAAACATTTAGCCCAAATAAAAGACAGATGAAGAAACCTAATGATATAGAATTTTGTGGCTTCATCAAGTATTACATAAATGTACAGCTTTTTAAAGAGTTAAAGGAACATTGGTAGTAATTAATAAAGGCTAAGCATATAACAGAATTCTCTCACAGACAAACCAGAAAAATGGCCACCCTACTTTAACAGCATGTTCTAAGAATCTATTGGAGAGTCTACAATGTAAGTGAGCCAAACATGGACTGGAATGACTCCTGGGGAACACTCACCTGCTTGATTTGTTCCCAAAGCATTCGAGTAACTGAAGACCCCGAGTGAAAAGTGACTTCAACATGGTAAGCTGCATTTAAGATCTGAAAGAGAACACATAAAAGAGCATATGCAGACAGCCATTTCTGAATAATTTCAACAACAGGTCCAAGTTGGGTATGGCTGTGTACACCTTTAGTCCCTGCATGCTGAGGCCAGCCTGTTCTATATAGCACGTTCCCAGCCAGCCAGGTCTACAGAGTGAAACCCTGTCTCAAAAAACAAAGAACTACAATCTAACCAGACACAGCACATGTCAATAATTTCATCACTTCAGAGGTGGAAGCAGGAGAATTAGTTCAAATCCAGCCCTGAACAAAACAGCAAGTTCAAGGCTAGCCTAGTCTTGGCTACCATGTGCCATATTCCTTCCTTCTGCCTGCCCAAACAAAGAAAAGTGTGTGTGTGTGTGTGTGTGTGTGTGTGTGTGTGTGTGTGTGTGTACGTACACATATTGTGGCTAAATAGGTCCTTTTACTTTCTATTCATTTTTATCATCTGTAAGTTTACAACTCAGCACCTCTCCCAGGCAGTAGCCATGTAGTAGGAAAACGAAATGAAGTTTTAACTAGATTGTCTCAAAGGGAAATCCTTGGCTAATTTGAGATTGGGGTTGTCTGTGAATTGTCCCAGATGTTATCTGTGGCACGGTCTAAGCAACTATTCTTTTCATACCTGTTTGAGATAATTGCTGGTGATATGAACTGAGACATCCTGTGATTTTTCAAGGCTCTGCAGACACCGCTCCAGGGTCCCGACAAAGCTTTCCCGGAGGTAATCCACCGAGCTGATCAGCTTGTTGGCCACTGCCTGATTAAGCCTGGAGATGATGAGCTCCTGGATCTGCCGGATGCAGGATTTGATCTCTCTGGTCCCGATTGTTTCTCCATTCTCAGGGACAATGACATCTACAGAGGTAGAGACTATGCTAGTTAGCTGTGAAAGAAAGTGGGCAGACATGCTAAATCAGGGCACCTCCCAAGTTATCACCAGTGACCTACCATGACAGTGGCTATGAAAAGATATGGTTGGTTGTCAAATTCTAAATCTTAGGATGATCAAGGGCCAGGCAATGTTCAGCTACTTAAGTTAAATAAGATCCTGGAAATGAGCAGTTATGTCTGAAACAAGTCTGTTGATCTTACTAGCTTTTAGGTCATAATTACAGGAGGGGAAGAACACCATTCCCTTAGCAGAAACTATCTGAAAGGCACAATAGTAAGCATTATATAGTAATGTAACTTCATCTTTACAATACCTTTTTAGGTGGATATTAATGGATCAGAAACAGCCTCAGGGATAAGACAAAGTGGGCACTGGGAGAGAAGATGTGCAGTCAGGAAGCAATACAGCTAGAATTCAAGCACAAACCTCACTGGTTCCACATCTAGGATCTTCATTAAATTTCACACTGCTGGCATATTAAACCAACCAACAATTACAACTATGTACACCCGCTGAGAAGCTATGCCTCTGGAAATTCTTTTTCTAGAACTCTGACCTCAAAAATCTCAGACTGTGTACACAATGATACCAATTCAGTCATTTGTAACAACAAAAAGAAAATCACAAAAGATCTAAATATTTATTAACAGGCTGAAAGCAAGGCAAGGTATGTTCATTAGGAGACAGATTTAAATGCACATTTGCAAAAACCTCTCTGAGCTATACATGGAAAGGGGAAATGCAAAGGAGAGGAACTAGATGTTTAGGAAACAGCATTCTCATGTGTTTGAATTAAGTAGCATATATATGCTTTTACCTTATGGGGGAATGCAGCTCAGTGGCAGGGTGCTTGCCTAACATGCATAAGCCCTAAGCTCAATTCCCACTACTATAAAACAAGAAAAGACGTTTTTGACATGTAACTCCCTACATAGCCCAGGCTGACCTCAAACTTACGATTCTTCTGCCTCTGTCTCCTGAGAGCTGGGAATACAGGCATATGCCACCACACCTAGATTAAAACATAGATATTTCTAAAGTATGTTACCCAGCATACATGCATGACCTTTATTTACAAAAACAAATAGTAATAGAAATCTGGTTCTACCAGACTATGTGCAAGCTTGCTTTTAAATCAATTATTGCTTCAAAGGTACCCCAAAAGGTCTCAGAACAGGATAAGAATCAGACATTCAACTGCACCTAATGTGTAGCTATCTAAGTGAGTAGACCCACAGGCCTGCAGTGCAGCCAGCAGGCAGACATTTGATTTGCTTGCTCCAGTTACTCCCATATCTGTTTAAGCTAAACATTGTATCAAAGGTGCTTGGTATGTCTGCCACAGGACAAGCCAACATTGCACTGTCTACCCGACCCTGCCTGTCATCATGTGGGTTAGATGCCAGCACAGATGCTCCAGAGTGCTTAGTGACATTTAGAGGACTTCCTGGAACTTCCTAGTACTGAGCATTTCTCAGCCACTAAAGATATATTTTCATTCATTTTTACTAAGAAAGGAGAGAAGAGAAGGAAGATAGAATGAGATTCTTTGGTATTTTTTGCTGCAAGGTATAAAATGATGAATAACCAACCCTAAGTTCATATTCTCCACTTCTGGCATTTCAGAACACGACACTAAAACAAAGTGAGATGACAGAGTGACAGGTGAAATGGGGTCGGGGACATCAATGAATACAGCTGACAGATGGCAGAACTAATAACCAAAAGTAGCCTTTGAAGGGTAGACAGGAATTGGAAAAAAATCACAGAAAAATAAAAGATATTTCAGATGTGAGGCATGACTCATGCAAAGAAAAAATTAAGTGAGTGTATGGAAGACAGCAAATAGTTAAGACTAACCCAATTAAAACTACTGGGTCATAATGCAGGGTTGGGGTGGCACACATCTTTAATCCCAGCACTCAGGAGGCAGGAGCAGGTGGATCTCTGTGAGTTTGAGGCCAGCCTGGTCTACTCTCCAGGACAGCCAAGGCTATTCAAAGAGAAGCCCTGTCTCAAACAAAAGAAAACCCACAAACAAAAAACTGCAGAAAAGTGAAGAATGGGAAATAAGGCTGGCACTAGTTATAGGAACAGGAAGCCAATACAGATGAAGTAGAGATGGAAAAGAAACAAGTCAGGTAGACTGATTAGGTCAAGATACTTTAGACAGACTAGAGAAGTCAGACTAGAGCCAGGAGTGTTTTGAATGCTTATATCCCAACACTCAAAGAGGCTGAGACAAGTGGTTGTAAGTTCAAAGCCAGCCTGGGTTATACAATGAAATCCTGTCTCAAAAAACTTATGGAAAACAAAAATATGGGTAGATATAAAATTGCAGGGGACTCTTGGGTTCTTGACAACTATTTAAACAAGACAGTTAAAGAGAGAAGACAATGAAGGATATGCCGAGGCTTAGGAGATGGGTACCAGAAGAAGGGGGCATAGTAACTAAGAACAGAGGTTCTCAACCTTCCTAATGCTGTGACCCTTAAATACAGTTCCTCATGTTGTGTTGACTCCCAACCATAACTTATTTTATTACTACTTTCATATCTGTAATTTTGCTACTTTATGAATTGCAATGTAAGTATCTGATATTTCTGATGGTCTTAGGTCACTCAAAAGGGTTGTGACCCACATGTTGAGAACAGCTGGTTTAAGCAGTAAACACTGAACTATAAAATATGGGCTCAAGGGTTGGGTGTGGTCGCAGTACTTAGGCGGTTCTTAGGCAGTAATCCCAGTACTGAGGAAGCTAAGGTAGGCTCATCTTTCTGAGTTTGAGACCAGCCTGGTATACGTAGTGAGTCTACTAATTCTTGAGTGCATATACATATATACATACACACATACATACATACATAGTATAAATATACATATATTTACATATATGCACTCAAGAATTAGACTGTCCCAATTCATATCTTGCCTCAACTATTTATTAGCGGTGGGACCTTGGGTAAACTGCTTAACCTTTGAAGTCTTTTGTTCCTTCACCTAAACAATGAACATAAGCAGACTCCATCTAGTAGAGGACAGCATGACAAAGTCTACAGTGGTCTATCATGGTTTTGAGCACCCCGGGATGATGTGCATGTGTACTCGTGACTGAAAGTCTGAAGTGTCATTTTAGTTACTATAAGGTAGAACTTGTGCATGAAGGTTCAAATAGTCACTAGCATAAAAGCCAGCAGTATCAAAACTTCAGACACCAAAGCCCCAACGAATGGCTTTCCCCAGTTTTGTTAGTAGTCATTTGTGATGAATGAGTCTGCCAGGAAAGCTAATCATGCTTTGGAAATTTTTTCTGAGTTGGTTTTCAGAAGCCGCCTGAAGATAAAAATGAGACCATGAGACCATGGGACAAAAACCAACATAGTGAGGCACCCTGGGCTGCGCTGTCAGAGCAAAGGTAACAAAGTACAAAGCTCTTCTCAGGAACGCAGGATACAGGCGGCAGTGCAGAGCGGGCAGCCAGAGGACGAATCTACCAAACGCTAAGCTAATGGCCTGGGAAGGAAGGAGTGTGAACCTTAAGATCTATGACAGTGAAAAAGGCCGCCTCATCTAAGTGACTGAAGGTGCCCTCCTGCTGGACCTACAGACTCAGTACATTCAACTTCTAGCCCAATGAACCAGAGAGCTCCGCAGTCCCAGCACTCCAGAAGTTCACGAGTGCCTACCTTTAAACTCCATGTTGGCAGCATCATCCAGAAGTTCCTCTTTCATGGTGTTAAGTGTCTCAACAATCATATCCTTCATTTCCTCTTGCTTTCGGTTGGCAATGTTCATCAAGGATTCATACAATTCATTCTCCTTTTTCCTAGTATATTCTAGGCGTTTGGGAGTGATCTGCAGGTCCCGCTGCATGTCAAAAGCCTGGTTAATAAAGATGTCAAGGCAGTGGCTGTGTACCACATTCAGGGCCTTGGCTGCATCCACTAGGCGGGTCTGTAGCAGCTGGTGAGAAAATGTACTCAACTGTCTCAGCTTCTCACTTTGCTCCACCAACATGCTCTGAGCTTTACAGTCCTGGTCAGAGGCTACACAGTTTCTGTGACTGCTGCTCAGATAGCCCAGATCCATTAGCTGTCCATACAGTGGTGATCTTTCACTCTCTGCTCTCCCACTGGAAGAGTTGATTATCTCCAGCTTGGGTACTTTGAAAAAGAACACAGGAAAGGAGAAATACTTTCTAATTTCCTGAAGCTCTTGCTCATCCCTCTCAGAGAGTTCATCTTTGTGAAGTGCATAGGTTATGACAGGCAAGAAATCATTTGCCAAATCACTCAGAACATCTACTGCAGGCCGGTGGCTGTGGCATGGTGCCACCACAATGTCCACTTCCTAGAAGGAGAAGGGGTCAGATTAGCACTTAACTGTCAGAACCCATCTTTGCCTTACTTAAGTCTCACCTACATTGAGACCAAAATCCAGATGGAGGAACTGGACTTTAGCATACCCCCGGTCACTTGTCCACCTCCTTCCTTGGTTCCTAATGCTCACTTCTGTGACATACAAAGGCAAGCATTCATCTAGATATCAAATAACTCAGTGGAAAGGATTATAGTCTCTTCAGCCATTTCAGATGAAAAGAATCCCTGCCTGCCTTTGATGCTTGTAAATTCCTATTGACTCCCCTATGAAAAGGAGACAAACAGTGGGAAAAAATGGATTCTTAGGGCAACCTAGGAGCAGGGGAATCATCCTATACCTTTCCTCTTGCCTTGATCTCACACCTCCATCCCACCTACAGGCCTGGCTAACTCCAGCATCCTTTCACTGTTCACATGTAAAGCATGTCATCCCCTACACCCTTTGCTGTTACAGAACCACTAGCACTCTATTTCTCCTTATCTATATTCAGCACATTCATTGTTTACTTATTTGAACCTGGTCTTTTCAGACAGGCACAGTGGTACATGCCTGTAGTACTAGCACCTGGAAGCTAGAGGAGAGAGATCAAAGTTTTAGGCCAGCCTGGGACATACAGTGAGTTCCAGGCCAACCTGGGGTAGAACTTAAAAGTCCCTGTCTCAAAAGGGAAAGGGAAGAAAAAAGAAAGAGAAGTAAAACAGAAAAATGGTGAGAAGAGAGGAAGAAACAGAAGGGGAAAGGAGTGAAAGAAGAGATTTTGTTCCATTAGTCCACAAAGCCTTTGAAGGCAGAGCCCATATTTACTCACTACTAGAACTCCAATGTCTAACACAACCAAATCCTCAATAAAATCAGTTGTCAAACCAAGAAATCAATCTATAAATTAAAAGTCAAGGTCACCAAACATTTCTATCCTATTCCAAGATTCTGAGATATCTCAAAGGCTCAAATAAGTTAAATTGTGGTAATACCATCAATAATATGGTCACTTAGGGGCTGGGGATGTGGCTCACTGTATACGATTGCTTATTGTACAAGCTTGATATCTAAATTCCAGTCCCTAATGTCTACATAAAAATCTAGTAATGGCACAAGGGTCCCCTGGATCGGCGAACTTCAAGTTCAGTGAGAGGCCCTGTCTCAAGGCAATAAGATTAAGAGCTATAGCAAAAGTCCCACTCTGGCTTCTGCATGTGTGTGAACTTGCATGCACACATTGTATGCCACCTCCATATGTGCATGTACACACACACACACACAAATATGATTACTTAGTATGGTAGGTAATAAGGCTCACCAAACCAGTATTTAGCCTTTATATTTTGGGGAAGGTGGGGTGAGGCAAGAGAAAACCAGACAGACTTGACTGATTCTACCAGAAAGCATTCTTTCTGGCCTTGCCCACCTTCCTTCTACATGGAGATATGGTAGCTAGAGCAGCGGCAGCAGGCAGCTGATCTAGACAAATGTACAGCCAGAGCTAAGAAGGAAAGCCGAGCGTGGTGGTGCACACGTTGTATCCCAGCACTCAGGAAGCAGAGTCAGGCAGATTTCTGCGAACTTGAGGTTAAGGTGGTCTACAAAGGAGTTCACAGCCAGTGCTGTGTAGAGAGACCCTGTCTCAAAAAGCAAAAGCAGTGAAAAAGGGAGCCTGGTCCTCAGATGCCTACATGAGAGGAGGCAATCACCCTGCCTCCTGCATGTGTCTGTGGTGTTCTGTTACACTTAACACACCTTCATCTTAAACTTGTAAAGTTTGCAGAATGCCCTTTTGAAATAAATCTTCCACAGGTCTTTTTCCTATCCTATGGTTTCTGCTGTTCTCTCTCTCTCTCTCTCTCTCTCTCTCTCTCTCTCTCTCTCTCTCTCTCTCTCTCAGTGGAGGATATATTTCTGTCCAGTGTACAGTTGTCCCTCATCACTCGGAATCCTAAGTCACAGAGCTGTGAGTGGAGACTGGCCAATTGTTACTAGGTACAAAATTCCTGTTGCCTTCAGATGTCTACAAACTCAAAACCAACCTCATTGCTGAGTTACCTTACAGAATCCATCTGACAAAGTTCTAAAAGAATTCATCCTATAACTGATCAAGTTTAAGTCCTTAACAATTATCAGACTAAATGACTGGCTTGAACTCCGGATCTTCCTTCTACCTCCCAAGTGCCGGCTTTACAGCCTTGTATGACTCCTCTGGGCTGGAAGCAACTTTCTTCTGTTACATTTTACTGTGTGTGTGCTCGTGGGATCAGAGGACAACAAACAGGAGTTGTTCATCTTACCACAGGTCAAATCGTCAGACCTGGAGGCACACACACTAAGCCATCTTGCCTAACCTCGAGGTATCTGCATTTGACAAAATATATTTTAAAATGAAATGCTGAGTTTCCCCTTCTTTGATAGCCTTCTGTGGGTATGGAAAGCCCAGAAAAGCTGGCCTGTTCATCTCTCTAGTACTCATCTCTAACCGCACCAGTGAGTTTGAACTATAGTTTTGTTTTATTCAATTCATCTTTTCCATTCTATAGAAAAGATGAATAAAACAAAACTATAGTTCAAAGCATATAGCATAAAGGTTTCACCTTCTTACCAACAAAGAACTAAACTTTATTTTCAGGGAAGTGACAAGATGCTCATCTAGTTAGTCACTTGAACTCTAAGAAATCTAAGAGCCATTTAGCCTCTCTTCACTTGTAATTTGAGCAAACTACATAAACCCATCCACTGCTTACCCAAACCCAAGGCCATGAAGAAACCTGTCTCATCTCTGCCTCCATTGCAGGGAGTGTGCTCCAGTTGGAAACCTGCCTGGCTCATTTTGTGATCCAGAACAGCCCTTACTACCCTGGCTTACTCACACTCCCTAGAATGAGAGTGTTCTCCTCAGGAAGCATTTTCAGAAATGCTAATAGATAAGAAATTTCAAAGTTTAAATTGGAATACACAACTGCATAAATACCAGCAGCAAAATCACGAGAAAAAGACTAAAAAGAATCCTAAGGATGAGAGACAGACAGACAGACAGACAGAGAATGAGAATTTATACCAGGATGTTTGTATGGTAGGGTTAGAGGGCTTTGCAGCAGTTAGTTCCTTCCTCATTATCTTGAGGCAAGAGCTCTAGTTTCTGATGTGATGTTGCATACTCCAGACAAAATGATCTGCTCAATTCTGTCTCAGCCTCCCATCTTACTATGGGAGCGCTGGGATTACCAATGCATGCTAGCCCATCTGGCTTGTCACATGGGCTCCAGAGTTGAATTTAGGCTTGCTTTCACTCACTGAGAAATCTCTCTGGATCATAAGCTAGATAAATTACGTGTAGTGTTTTTTGTTTGTTTATTTGTTTGTTTATTTTTAAACCACAGCACCTCCCCCTAGCTTTTGAGACAGAGTCTCATGTATCCCAGTTTGGCCTCAAACTTGCTATGTTGTCAAGGATGACCTTCAGTTCCTGATTCTCATGCTTCCACCTCCTGAGTGCTACAATACAGGCATGGGCTGCCATGCTTTTCTTCTGTCATGCTAAAGAGTGAACCCAGGGCTTCCTAGGTGATGGGCAAACACTATAGCTACTGAACTACACTCCAGCCTCTAGTTATATTGTAAAAAGATAAAAATCAATCGATTTTATTATAGGAAAAAAGCAAAAATTCAAAATCAGAATATTATTTAGAAAATTTTCACTTGAAGGAATTCATAGCTGGTATCATAAGCCTGAGCAAAAGCCCAGTGCTGGGAGGCCATAGGCTCTAGGAGGGAAATGATTATTGCTGCCTTGGTAAGTGGTCATGTTGTCAAACTGCTGGCCTCAGCCTTGGCCAGACAAGCATCTCTCTGTAATAACCAGCAATTAACTCAGTAACTCCTTACTGGTCAAAATGCTGACAATATGTGACTGGGTCCTAAATGTGTAGGGATACATTGTGTGAAGGTGTGTCTGGATAGCTATATAAACCCCCATATACATTAAGGCTCAGGAAACATTGTGGAAAGGGGGAAGGAAAGAATACAAGAGCCAGAGGATTGGGAAGGGGTGCTGAGAAACACCATCTTCTGGAAAAGACATGGCAGTATAGTCATAACTCACTCGAGCTACGGCGAGCTGCCCAGGATCAGGCAACATTCCAACAGGCAGCACTAACTGGACTAAATGGGTTACAAAGGCGGGGCATGAAGAGGGATCAGGGACGTGTTAGATGCACAGGAAGAATGAGAGGGAAGACTTAGGAATAGGTATGATGAAGACACATTGTTTACATTATGAAATTGTCAAAGAATAAGTAAAAGGTGTATTTCATCTAATTAATTTTTTCAGAAGAATTTTATTTGGTTAAATTTCCTAAAATAAAATTTCAGGTTTTTCTTAAAGGACCACTTTATGCATAACAAAACCATTAGTCAAAACTGCCAAGTCCATATGTAAGACCAACACCATCCTTTAAGAGAAAAGAAAGAGCCGGGCTGTGTTGGCACATGCCTTTAATCTCAGCACCCAGGTGGCAGAGGCAGGTGGATCTCTGTGAGTTTGAGGCCAGCCTGGTCTAGAGAGTGAGTTCCAGCATAGTGAAGGCTATGCAGGAAAACCCTGTCTCAAAAAACAAAACAAGAAAAAAAAAGAGGGAGGGAGGAAAGAGAGGAAAGAAAGTATCAGAGAAGAACAGTTAGTTGATTTAATTTACTCATAGGTATAAACTTATTAGAAGAAAAAATTTGAGTATGAGCACTTTTTTTAAGGACTGTGTCATCTGTGTCTCAAATGGCAGGGAATGTGTTCTGGTTGGAAAACTAGTCTGACTCCCACCTTGCTGTACAGGACACCTTTTGCTACCCTGACTTATATGTGCTGCAGAGTGTGCAACTTTAGGGAAGCATTTTTTTTCTTTTTTAAAGATTTATTTATTTTATGTATATGAGTACATTGTAGCTGTCTTCAGATACACCAGAAGAGGGCAGCGTATCCCATTACAGATGCTTGTGAGCCACCATGTGGAATTGAACTCAGGACCTCTGGAAGAGCAGTCAGTGCTCTTAACCACTGAGCCATCTCTCCAGCCTTAGAAGCATTTTCTAAGTTAGTGCACAATACATTTCCTGAGCTCACTCTCAGGACTTGCTGTATAGCCTTGGCTGGTGTGATGGTTTGAGTATGCTTGATCCAGGGAGTGGCACTATTTGGAGGTGTGGCCTTCTTGGAGTAGGGGTGTCATGGTGGGTGTGGGCTTTAAGACCCTCACCCTAGTTGCCTGGAATCAGTCATTTCCTAGCAGCCTTCAGATGAAGATGTAGACCTCTCAGCTCCTGCACCATGCCTGCCTGGATGACGCCATGTTCCCACCAGATGATAATAGACTGAACCTCTGTAAACAGCCCCAATTAAATGTCCTGATAAGAGTTGCTTTGGTCATCGTGTCTGTTCACAGCAGTAAAACTCTAAGACCGCTGGCCTGGAACTTGCTACATATTCCATGTTGGCTGCAAACTGTGTAAATCCTCCTGCCTCACATCTGAAGTGCTGAGACTATAGGCATGTGCCACCACACCTGGCAGATTAAGGGTTTTGTAGTGATATACTGACACCTTGAGAAAAGCTGTATACTCCTTCCTAAACCTCTGTGTTGTTGTTTTGTGGTGTTTTGTTTCATTTTAGGGCATTTGTTTTGTTCTGAGGCAGGATTTCCACATATGCTCTACGTAGGCCTTAAACTCACTAGGTAGCACAAAGTAGGCACAAGCTTTTCAATCCTCCTGCTTCAATGTCCTCAGTGCTAAAAGTACTATCTGTAAATATATGTTATACTAAACAAAAATGGACAGAAAACAAAAATAGTGCTCTCTTCTCCCGTCCCCAGTCAGGTCACTATGCAGCTGGTCTCAGCTCTCCTATGAGTGCCAGAAGGCACAAAGAGCTGCAGGCTGCCACTCAAACAACAATCAATACAACATAGACTGCAATGTGCTTTGTGATTCTGTAATATGACTAAGGTTAAGGGATGACTCGTATTTTATGGGTATAAACAAGAGGGGAAGCCAGTGCTAACTTCTCAAGGCAGAGAGTAAAAAAATAATACTGAATTGGATGAACCAGAGTTGTCCTGATTCCAAAATCTGACCTTATTGTCTATTTCATGAAGGTTATATACCTTTCTAGCACCCAGAGAAGGGCCCATAACTTAGAAGGCACACAATATGTAACTGGGATGAAGTGACGAAAAAACAGTGCCATTATGACTAGCTTAAAACTGCATGCCATTATCATATAAAATCTTCTACCTTTCAGGTCACATCACACACATTTATCTGAAACTGATGTTTGAAGTAAACATTTTACTCTTTAATCAAGGAAAGGAACTCAGGGAATGATAGAACCCCTTAATTTCCACTTGAATCACAATAAGAGAGTTCTCTTGTAGAATACATTCTATACAAAGTCATGGATCCCACGGAAGTTTTCTTGTTAACCATCAGATTTTCTGACAAGATTAAGAAAATGAAAAAGAAGGGTGCTTGTTACTCTCAAGACACCAAAATAACAGCTCTTTGGTTTATTTTTCCACATAAAGTGGCAAATGTCAAGCAGCAATGTATTAATCATTGAAGAAGGGCAAGTACATCCTAAAAATCCCTCTTCTTATTGGAAGGGACTCTTGTTCACAGCACACTGCTAAAGCTCAGTCACATAAAGCATAATGTCCTGCTTGCCTGTCCTTGTTTGTTCTTGTCAACCTGACCCAAGCTAGAGTTATCTACAAGGAGGGAACCACACTTGAGAAAACGCCTCCTTAAGATGAGGCTGAAGGCAAGCCTGCGAAGCACGTTCTAATTAGTGACTGATGGAAAGCCCAGCCCACTGCGTTGGTGTCACTCCTGAGCAGGTGGCCTAGGTGCTACAAGACAACAGTCTGAGCAAGACATGAGGAACAAGCCAGTGAGCAGTACTTCTCCATGGCCTCTGCTTCAACTCCTACCTCCAGTTCCTGCCTTGAGTTCCTGCCCTGACTTTGCTCTGAGATGGAGTGACCTGAGTACTGCCAACTGAAATACACCCTTTCTTCCCCAGGTTTCCTTTGGTCATGGTGTTTACCATAGCAACAGAAACCCTAACTAAAACAGGTGATTATTCTGTGACTCAAACAGTAAACAATTGTGTATTGGGGGTGGAGACTGGAAGTGGCAAGTGTCTTGGTTTTGGAAAGCAACATACACTAACCTAGTTAAGTCCCACCTCCCAGAGCTGCTTACACAGTGCGGCTTGGGGAAGGACTGGAGAGGTCTACCCTGTCCGGTGTCCTCCGCAGGGCAGATCTTCGAAGTCTCTCTGTCACTAAGAGAATCCTACCCATCTTTACCTCCATTTCCCCCTTTGTTCCCTCTCATTGGCACTTGAAAAGTTTTCTTATTTTACAGGATTGAGGCTGAATTCGCTTCTGCTTTCTTAAAAGTTAGCGTGATTTCTTATTATGGTTTGTATGATGTGTGTATGAGAGACAGTAGGTAGCCATGTGCCATAGCTCATATACAGAGCTCAGAGGACAACTTGAGGAACTGGTACTCTCCTTCCACTGTGGGCTCTGGGGAGCAACCTCAGGTCTTTGGGGCTGCTCAGCTGCCACTCTCCCCACTGAGCCATTTCACCTGCCCTTCACTTTTAAATGTTAATTACATATTGAAGAAAATACTGCTCTACTCTTGTCATAATGTAGAAAATATAGTGACTCAGGTTGGTACAAATATTCTGCATGGGGGGAGATCCAAGTAAATGGGTTTCTAGGCCATGAGATACCTCCTAAGAAACTGAGTACGGCTACCCCAGAGCTTTGCCCCAGAGCACAGAGAATGGATAGAGGCTCATCTCAATAGAAATGTAAAGCTTTATTCTACCACTTACAAGATTCACAGACAAGAGAAAACAGATGGGAAGGAAAAAGATCTGACTTAAATCTTTATACACATCTGTATTATTTACTTTCTTAAAGAACTTTCTCCTACAATTTCATTATAAAAGCAACTCATAATGAATTATGAAGAATTTTATCTCTAATAAAGCAAGATAACTAGAAGTTAGCTGGCACAGGACTTCAGTTTGAAAAAAAAAAAAAAAAGGAAAACTCCATATTTGGCTGATCATCAGGGAAGAGACAAATGACTGAAAAAGTAGGAACTCTGTTCTTTTCAAAAGAACAAAAAATTAAATTGTGTGTGTGTGTGTCTGTCTGTGTGTGTGTATATACACACATACTTACTTACTTACATGTGAGTGCAGTGCCTGCGGAGGCCAGAAGAGGGTGTCTGATCCCCTGGAGCTAGAGTTCCAGGCAGTTATGAGCTGCCCAATGGGAAGTGAATTCAGGTCCAAGGCAAGAACAGTGTGCACTCTTAACCACTGAGCCATCTCTCCAGCCCAAGGAACTCTTCTTAAGAATCCTGATTTAAGCCAGGCATAGTGGCACAGGCCTTTAATCCCAGCACTGGGGAGGCAGAGGCAGGAATATCTCTGTGAGCCTGAGGGCAGTCTGTTTTACACAGGGCTACACAGAGAACATTGTCTTAAAAAATAAAAACAAAACAAAAAAACAAAATCACCAATTTATACATCCAAATGGAGGAAGGAGCTGGTTTATTATGTGCCAAACATTGCTGGGTCCTTCATAGAATGTGTCTCATTTTAGTGTCAATCCCAAAAGATAGGGATTACTAGGCCCATTTTACACAATCACACAGGTATAAATGACAAACCCAGATTGCTACACAGTTCCTCACCCACCTAGCAACAAAGGCTGTGTTTAATCAGCTCCTGATAAACTACTATATATCAGGAACTATCTGATTTGATGTGAGGGAAATTTCGGAAAGAGTTAAAGAGGGCACGATATACCAAGCAGAGTCTTACTCTATGCTTAGAAAGTATGTTGGCTGCAAAGTGAAAAAAAGAAAAAAAGAAAAAAAGCCAGGCGGTGGTAGCGCACGCCTTTAATCCCAGCACTTGGGAGGCAGAGGCAGGAGGATTTCTGAGTTCGAGGCCAGACTGGTCTACAGAGTGAGTTCCAGGACAGCCAAGGCTATACAGAGAAACCCTGTCTCAAAAAACCAAAAAAAAAAAAAAACCAAAAAAAAAAAAAAAAAAAAAAAAAAAAAACACCCTAATATGAAACAAGATAGCATCCTCCAAGAATGGCTGAGGTATCACTAAAGAGTCAAAGAGAAAATATTTTCAAGAAGCTTAACAATCAAGTTTCTGCCTATTGACAATCCCTTCTGTCTCCTGAGGCTTACTAGAGAAAAACTCCCTTCCCACACCAGCTGTTCCTCAGAGGGAGACATAACTGTTGTTCTGAAAGGAAAAAGAAAAAAATCAGTATGTTGCATGACAGTGGTAGCAAAGGGAGCCGATGAAAGAGGAAGATTATGACTTCAAACTGTCAGATAACCCCCAAGAGCTAACTTGGAAGGCTAAAGGCAAAGGAATAGTGAACTGAGAAAAGACAAGCTTCAATATCAATCGTTCTTTTAAGAGATAGCAAGGCCACTATGGTACCAATAAAACTTTTTGATTCTTTTCTTTTTTTCTGTGTTTTTGAGATAAAGTCTCTCTACATAGCTATACATATACTGAAAGTCATATGTAGACTAGGCTGGCTTCAAACTCACAGAGACCCACCTGCCTCTGCCTCCCAAATGCTGGGATTAAGTGAGTATGCCACCATACCTGGCTTAGGATTATTTTCTTGAGGCAAGATTTCATATATCCCAGATGGCCCCAAACTCTCTGTGCAGCCAAAGTCAGCCCTATATGTCTGATCTTTCTGCCTCCACCTTCTGAGTGCTAGAATTACAGACATGCCTTCTTTATGCTCCGTTGAGGTAGAATCCAGGTCTTTATGCATACTAGACAAGTGTTTTACTGTCTTAGTTAGGATTACTATTGCTGCAATAAGTTACCATGACTAAGAGCAAGTTGGAGGAAAGGGTTTATTTGGCTGACACTTCCATATCACTGTTCATCATCAAAGGAGGCCAGAACAAGAACTCAAAACAGGACAGGAACCTGGAGGCAAGAGATGACGCAGAGGCCATGAAGGGGTGCTGCTTACTGGCTTGTTCAGCCTGCTTTCTTATAGAACCCAGGACTACCAGCCTTAGGCTGGTACCACCCACAATGGACAGGGCCCTCCCCAATTGATCACCAATTAAGAAAATGCCCACAGGCTTACCTTATCTTATGGAGGCATTTCCTCAACTGAGGCTCCCTCCTCCCTGATGACTCTAGCTTATATCAAGTTGACAAAAACTTGCTAGGACAGCTACTAAACAAACTATATCCCAGCTCCTGGATAAGGATTTTTAAAACCAAAAGTCTTGCTGGAGGATTATTAATAGGACTCATGCTTGGTATACACAAGGCATTCAGTTCAATCCCAGTACCAAAAAACCAAACAAACAAAAAACAAAACAACAACAACAAAACATTCTCCTTTAAACCACTCATCTTCTTAACATGTGCATCAATCTATAATCGGTCGGTGTTCCTGGTTTTCTTGGCACGCAGTATAAGCAGAATGGCTGCATTTCACTATACACGTGGTATGTACTGAGGGGAAGGTAAGGATGTTAAGCAAAGAGCACATGCTTACTGTCTCCAAGGTATTTGTGATTAAATGTTGTCTTGAACTTCCTGTATCCTATCTGACACATCATTTCAGTTTCTCCTTACTGACCCATAAAATAACTTTTTCTTCAATTATCTAGAATACCACTCCTTACTTCTCTGCTTTGAATAGTCTAACTACCTTCATTTCCTTTCTCTTAGAATAACCATCTGGACATAATTCCATGGACTCCTTCCTCCCAACAGCATCTTGCCACAGACTTCTATTCTATTTACCCAACGACTCTTATCTTTTAATTTAGCTACTACAGTCTGAAGACAATGCAGTATTTAATTAAAGGCACTGTGCTGACTAGTCCTGGGTCCTATAAGAAAGCAGGCTGAGCAAGCCATGAGGAACAAGCCCATAAGAAGCACTCTTCCACAGCCTCTGCATCAGCTCCTGCTTCTAGGTTCCTGCCCTGTTTTTGAGTTCCAGTCCTGATTTTCTTCAATGATAAACATCAATATGGAAGTATAAGCCAAATAACCCTTCCCTCCCCAACTTGCTTTTTGATCAGGGTGTTTCATCACAACAACAGAAGCCCTAACTAAGAAAGGTAACATACAATATTTGTTTTATTAGGCACAACAATAAATGCCAATAACTAGCTAGAACCTGAGAGAAGCTATCTCCTAGCAAAAATCTTAAAGAAATTTCAGAGTTAAATAGTTGTATAAATTTTTTGTTCTCTTAGGATGCTTTGTGGTAACTGGATTTTGAAAGCATTAACTGCTAAAATATTATAAAAAAATTACTGTATGTATTAAAAACAGGTTATTCCCATTGACAGTTGAGGCATATAAAGAGAAAATTTTATCACTATAACTGGCTAGTGTCAAATATTTGCAAAGTAAATAAGATAGACCTTGTCTGGAAGTATTATTCTTCCTCAGTTCCCTCAAATATCTCACTGGACATCATGATGAGCCAATAACCTTGCTACTGGCAGGCTAGCTGCCAGGTGACAAGTACAGTTCCCAAAGGCCCAGAAACCTTTGGTGGGATAGACAAGCTACCGATAAGGCAGACCAACACAGCTGTCTGTGGTGGCTTATATCTAGAATCCCAGAGTGTGGGAGGCTGAGGCAGAAGAATTCTAAGTTCCAGACCAGCTTGTGCAAAATAAATAACAAGACCTGATGATGATGATGGAGGAGGACAGGAAGAAAGGAAGAGAGAGGAGAGGAGGAAAAGAAAGAGGAAGAACAACTTCAGAGCAACTGAAATTATGTAACGGCCACAATAAAGGAAGCACTGCAAAGGCTGTGGGAATTCTCCTAGGTTGAACAAATTGAGTCTTTACAAAAGAAACACACACACACACACATGCACACACCACTACCAAAAGTGTGAGGCAGACAACTATTCCATTAGCCCTGTAAGAAGAAATTTTAAAAGGAGGTGGGCAGATGCAGATGTCAGAAAGTGGGTGGGGGTAGGGAAGGAAAAGTACTTTTGCATATAAAATACTTTGTATGAGGAATTATGAAATGTGCTGCCAACTGGAAAAAATGCCACATCTGAACACTAGGTAAGGTCTCAAAACTAATGGCTTAACAATGTTCCTCTTATTGAAATACAAACCATGAGTCTCAAGGGAACCAGAACTAACAAGCCGGCAATACCATTCAGTGAGAGTTGACGTTGGTCTATTATGGAAGATGCTGAAAGTAGTGGGGTTATGAGGACTTTAACATATCAGAAGAATGTCCATTGTATAAGAGGCAGGGGAAATTCTGCTTTGATAGTTTGGCAGCTCAAAGGGACATCCATTTCCCCTAATTCAATGTTGGTTTCCTTTAGCTAAATGTTTCCTTTCTTTGCTACTCCCTCTCGAAATCAAATAGAAGCATAAACTCACTGATCCTAAATATAACTGGAGCCGAACAAAATATTTTTTTCACAGGCATGCGCACTCTTCAGGTAGCTATGCCCTGCTACAAGAATTGAGCTAAGCATCTCTGATTATTCAACAGATGAAAGCCTGTGGTAAAAGAGTGATGGCCAAATCCACAGAGGCCACCCCCCACCCTGCACCTGCCACCCCCACAGGCTTAGCATCATAGGAAGCTAAACTTAGAATCCCTGGAGTCTGCTCCCAGCTCCACATCAAAATCATTGGAGAAGAAAGCAAATCTGGAGAAACTGCTTAAGGGAAACTTCAGCCACAGGAAAGAGCATGAGAAACCAGAGGAAGTTCTCAGGAGAGAGGACTTTCATTTTAACCACACCAAGAAAAGGCTGCTCTGGTATTGTAATCCCAGTACCCTCCTCAATTATGATCTTGGTGTGTGTGTGTGTGTGTGTGTGTGTGTGTGTGTGTGTGCGTGTGTGTGTGCGCGCGCGTGTGCGCGCACGCACATGCTTCAGATCCATCAGCAGTGAGCCACAGGAGCGCTCAGTAGTAAGACGTGCTCACATATACACTCATGGGACAACTTGCACTTTCCTTGTAGTGCCTTTGTTATATCAGTTCAATTCAGGAAGAAAAGTAAATTAACATTAGAAGCCAAGACTGTCTGTGAAGACAGCTCAGCAGGTAAGAATACTTGCTGTGAAAGCCACAGGACCCAAGTTCAAATCCCTAGTACTCCTGTAAAGCCAGGCATGGTGGGGAGGGCTTGTAACCCCAGTGTTGGGAGGCAGAAACACATGCATCCCAGGAGCTTGCTGGTTGGCCAGCCTCCCTAGAACAGTAACCTTCAGGTACAATGAGACCCTGTCTCTAAAACTAAGGAAGAAGGACTGGAATGATGGCCCAGCAAGTAAGTACACTGGTAACTCTTCCAGAAAACCTAGGCTTGAGTCCCAGCACAGCATAGTAGCTAACAACCCTATGTAACTGCACTTCCATGGGATCCAATGCTCTCTTCTGGCCTCTACATGTGTGAAGCACAGACATACATACAGGCAAAACATTAATACACATAAAATAAAAATAGATCTTTGAAAAAATAAGGTGGAAAGTGAGGAAGGCACCTGCTCTGGATAAACACAAGATAGATAGATAGATAGATAGATAGATAGATAGATAGATGGATGATAGGTAAGATAGGCAGACATACACATACATACATACATACATACATACATACATAGACAGAGTGACAGATAGAAATAAAACCCTAGCAATGTAAATCAAATAGAGCTGGTGTGAAACTCAGCAATAGAGTGCCTGAAAACAAAGGAAACCCACCACCAAAACTGAACTGAGAACGTGGAGACTGTTACAAATTCCTCTCCAGCACATAAAAGATAAAAGAAACGTGAGAAGGAAGTGAGAAGATAGCCTCCACCACAGACTCCTTCACTGACAGGGAGACCAGTGTCTCAAAAGAGAGGCAGAAAGGGACTACAAAGCCAGAAGCACTCTCCCAAACTAGGCGGCCACACTGCCCATCCTGTGGCGCACAGCTAGACAAGGTGATGAACCCTGAGTTCTGAGCACTGTTAGGCTCTTTTAATCCAACCAACGCTGACCCAACCATCACATCCTTCTTCAACTCCAATTCTGCTCTAGCCATGGCCTACTCCTAACTTTCTAGTAGGAATGGAAGGCCAGGAAAAGAGGGGAGGCCTACTTGTGTGGAGGCAGGAATGATGGAGAAACAACACGATACCTTAGGAGATGCATAGGACCTGTGCTTTCTGAAAGAGTTTATGTAAAAAAGAAGCCAAGGTATTCTTCAATAAAAGGACAGCTTTGTTCCCTTATACTAACTCAGACTGGGTTCTTTGTCAGGTTGGGGGAAATGAGCTGCCCTACTCAGTAAATTAACAGCACTGATGAGAAAACAATAAAATCTTCCCCATGGTCTCAGTTCTATGAAGAATATTAACTATTCATCATCTACTGTCCCTTTAGAAAGAGATGGCTAGAGATGGTTCTAGCAATCTCTTCTTACTAAAGTGAAAGGGGCCTCCTAACTTTGATTATACTTTGATAACTACCCTGTAAGATCTTGTCAAGATGCAGTGATCACATATCCTTTCCTGTCTGGTAGAGACAGACGGTCCCCAGGGCCCTGCAGTTGACAAGCAGAGGCATGAAGCTGCTACCCCATTCTCATTCAGCTTCACAGATTGTAGTCCTCTCATCCTACGTTCCTGTCAGAGCCCAGAATCCATCACCAGATACTTTTCTAAAGAGTCAGAAAAGCAGCTGGCACAGGCCTGTGTGAGCTGGTACCTGTAGGAGAGCATGCTGCATTGTCACCTCGAGGTCGGCTAACACATGAGCAGCGTCCTCACTGTCTTCTTGAACCTCCAGGTCTTCCTCAGGGATGGTCTCCCAGTTGTCCTGATGTGAAGCTAGCGTGTGCACTAGCTCATACTGACCGGGGAGCGCCAAGCTGACCTGAGTCCGAGTCCCATAGGTGAAGCGAAGGCGCCGAAGCTTACAGCTCTCGTCACTGTCCAGCTTGAGGGTGGGAAGCACCCGCACCCCCAACAGCAGGTTCAACAGCTGGCACTTGGCATTGCAATCCTGGCCGAGGATCAGGATACAGGGAAGGCGATCCACAATCTGCTGGAGATACTTCTCTTCCGTAGGTGGGAAGGAAATGCAGCTCAGCTGGCCTGGTTGGGGAATGGGGAAAGTGGAAGAAAAAGTAGATAAAGAGTGAAGGGGTAGAGAGACTCAGACAGAAACTCAGCTAGAATGCCAGAGCCCTAGAGGGAACACTTGCAGGAGACTTTTGGTTAAAGGAGGTATTGGGAAAATTCACTAGTTAGAAAACTAGTCTTCAAATGTCAGAGAGTCACCTGGCCAGCTCATTATGGAAAACAAGCTGCGTACTACACAAGGTGACAGTAGCCTGACAGCCCCTCCTCTTTTGTATAGTGGAGGGACATCTTAAGGAGTTTACAAGGATTCCATCACAAACACAAGATTATTAACTTGGGCAATAACTAGGGTCTGGATCCAAATAGAAATAAATGCATAAAAATTAAAACCTTCCTCCTGATAGAAGGCAGAATGTTTGCATGCACAGCCCCTTTAAATCCCTACCCTATGCAGTTTTAGCTTTACGCTCCTCATTAAATGTATTTTATACCCAAATCTAATAAATACGCACGGGAGGAGGGGCAGTGGAAACCTCTCCGAGATGGCTTGAGCTCTAATGCCTTTGCAGCTCATTACCCTGGCAGCTGCCCACAGCACCCCAGCGCCAAGTTTTCCTAGGACACTGGATGCTTAATTGAGATCTATACTTCCCTAATCAAGCCATGCTCTTTCTGTTGATGGCTACGAGTAAAACAGAGGGATAAAACTGCCC
Organism: Arvicanthis niloticus; assembly: GCF_011762505.2. NCBI lineage: Eukaryota > Metazoa > Chordata > Mammalia > Rodentia > Muridae > Arvicanthis > Arvicanthis niloticus. The sequence goes on along the minus strand of NC_047667.1, from coordinate 21,566,738 downwards.
AGCTGGATAAAATCTAGGCAAATCTAAGAGATGTTATCTCAAAAATAATCTCCTTTGAGGATACGACCATTAATCTAAAGGGCTCACTTCCTCAAGCAGCTCTCGGTAGTATTACAGAGACCAAAAAGCTTGAGAACCTGTTTGGGAAAGAATATGGCACTGGTTCCTGGATATGCTCAAGCACGTACTCGGCACTCTCCAATTGCCTCAGCAGTGGGATCTGCCAACACCTAAGCTTAGTGGTAATACTGAGATACTATTTGCCTTAGTCACCTAACAATATAGTATATCAAACCATTTGTGGGCTGTTTTATTCCTGAAGCAACAAGCAAGAAGCATGACTCACTGGAAAAATAGTTCTACTTCACAACGTACCTGTCTCATGCCCCCTTATCTCCTATAAGTGACATCACCAGAAAAGCTGAAGAGGTCTGTCCTCCCTAAGTCCCTGTCTACATTCATTATGGTCTTCTGCTTCATGCCTGTCTATGAATGCAGCACCCCGGCCTCAGTACGTCCATCAGCAACACTAAAACAAGAAGCCTATGCTCTTGGGAAAGAGACGGGCTCCCCTGGAAATGTAGAGGACATTTCCCGAGTGTCCATTTCTGTGCTAGGTGTTTGGTAAGTACAGGAGTGAACACCAAGCTACTTCCTGGTAGGGTCTCTGGCATACACTCTAGAGCAGGAAGGTACAGACACTTCTACGAGTGACTACTTGGGAAAGAACACTGGGCAAGTCTTGAGTCCCATGTACTTTCATTCACTGTATATCATAATGTATACCATGCAGAGCAGAGGGTCTTCTATTACTGTTTCTAAGAATCAAACCAGGAAGAAATTTTCCAATCCTCTGCATCCTCAGCACCCAACACAATGACTGACAGTGTTTGAACATCATATATTTGTTCTGTGTCAGAATTCGTTGGTTGTGAAGGGTTGTCTACAAAAGTGACTCTACTACGTTTGCAAAGTACAGCATGGTGATGGACAATTTCAAGTGAACAACCACTCCTAAAATGCACCATCTTTCCACAGAGAGTAGCTGTGAAGAAAACAACTGCAGAATTTGAAAAGAGGATGTCAGCTAGCCTGCCTCCACTCCCGCCTACAGATCCCAGGCTCCTCTTTTCCTGACCCTTGCCAGACTCACTTAGGTGACAAGTGTCTGTTCCAACTGACAGCCTTGAGTTCCTCTCATAGAAGCTGTTTTATAAGTAAAGCAAACCAATAGCCCTCCATGAGTTGTAACACTGCTGCTCCCTCTAGCAGAGTGGACAATGAGCCAACGGAGCCTCTTTCAGGACAACACTTCTGACACAAACCATCAGCAACAGAAAACCAATAAAGCATGTTGCATCAGCCAAAACCAGAGACACACCCCATTATTCATCTGACCCAAATCATCACCTTCCTGTGCTCCATCTCTCCTACAAAAGTAATCTGCAGAAACAAACTGCGACAGTCAAAGCGGCCAAGAGTAGTGCAATGGCAAGGGGGTGGAGGTTGAGCCCATTTCTGCTTCCGGTTTCCAGGCACTCTGCCAGGATTCCATATGCAACCTACTGAGCCGGGAAGGCCTTGATGATGGGCACTGCTGTCTCTTGGTGTTCAACATAACACTATCCAAGCCCTCTCCTTCTCCCATAAAACTTTAGCTTTTCCACTGCTCTCTAAGATGTCTGTGAGATTTGAATAAGTGGATGAGAGAAATGAAGCTGAAAGCGGATGCGATCATCCCCCTTCCCTGGTTTCTTCTGTGGCAAAGAGCACAGCTGGCACTGGGAGCAGCCCTGGGGGGATTTTCTGATCCTCACACTGCTCATCTATGAACTGAGAGAGAGAGTTAGGCCATCTTTAATACTCTTTCCAGTTTTAAATTCTAGTTTTAACTGGTCTGGTTGTTGTTGTTATTACAGTCTCAGAATATGTAGCCCTGGCTAGCCTGGGCACTTAATAGTTAAGCCTGGCCTGGAACTCAGAGATCCACCTGTCTCTGATTCCTAAGCCCTGTGTCATCATGCGTGGCTGTTTTTATTTTTAAATTGTATGTGAATTTAATTATGAAAGCTCCTCCTGAACTATTAAATACAGATCAAAGGTGACTAGACTAGCCAGGGGCTCTAAGGACCTACAGTAAAGTCTTAGCATATCTCTAAAGAACAAATCAAAAGCTGTGCCTGACATTGGAGGGAGGAAGGCAACCTGCTTCTGAGTTACAGACTTGTGAGTTCATTTCTCTGGTAATTAATACAGTAGCATCTGCATATGGGCTGCCAGAAGGTAGCAGCAGGCTTCTCAGCTGGCGCACATTAACCCTGCCAACTCTGACTGCAGGAAAATTCAAATCAAATTGTCCTAAGTGCAAACCAAGGCTTTAATCTCTCTGCCTTTCTTCATGGTGATTGTTCTTAAATACAGAGTTACCTTGACTGAATTTCCTTCTAACAAACATTGTGAGTTAGGAGGAAGAAGCACGAACGAAGGAGTAAGCCATCGTGCGTATTTGTCCTAGATAGTATTTTTCATCTCGTTCTATACACTGATCTCTATTTGCTTCATCTCAATGTACTTGATTCTACCAGATAATTTTTGTCCTCATTTATAAATTAGGAAATAGGCTTTTTTAAAAAGAGGAGAAAGAGGAGGAAGAAGAAGAGGAGGAGGAAGAGGGGGAGAAAGAGAAGAGGAAGAGAAAGAGAAAAGAGAAGAGAAGCAGCCAAGGCTTCTGCACTTATCTAAGGAACTAAAAAGGCTGTGCAGAGCTATACCTTGGTCTCAGCAACGACACAAGGCAATGCTCCAACCTTGGCCATTTCCTAAGCCAGGGCTAAACAAACAAAATTTGGTAATTACAGGACTTCAGTTTAAAACAAACTGATACAACCCCTGTGCATGTTGGTTCGGACCATGAGGAAGAAAGCCTAGGTAGGGCATGGTGGCTCGTGCTGCAATCTCAGCACTAGGCAAGTGGAGGCAGTAACGTCAGAAGTCTGGGCCATCTTGGGCTGTAATGAGAAGCTGTATAGAAACAAACAGGGGCTGGAGAGATGGCTCCAGTGGTCAAAAGCACTTACTACCCTTCCAGAGGACATGAGGTCAGGTCCCATGCCTTCTGTCAGACAACTTAAAATCTCACAGTCAGTCCCTCATGTCACACACTCACAACAAACAATGCAGGCAACTCTAACTCCAGGAGATCCAAGCTCTTTCTTGGCCTCACAGGTACCTGAGACTCAGGGCACACACAGAATGTGCAGGAATGAAAGTAAATGCTTGGAGGATCGGGGCAGGATACAAGACAAGGTCTCACTTTGTAGCACTGGCTGTCCTGGAACTCATTATGTAAACCAGGCTGGCCTCAAACTCACAAAAATCTACTTGGTCTTTGAGTGCCAGGATAAAAGGCATGTGCCACTACACTTGGTAAACCTTATAAATAAATAAATAAATAAATAAATAAATAAGCAAGCAAGCAAGCAGAATTACTTTTGACTGGTGCACACTCAGAAACACTAGTTAGTTTCTATAGATATCTGGAATCTCTTTTCTAAAAAGAAGCTGCAGATGCTTTTCTAAGAAGCTCTGGATGTTCTTCCCATCAGCCAGGGTGTATTACTGTTTGAATTTGAAGTATGAATCCTAAAAAGAGAAGTGGCATTTTATGCCACTCGTGCCCTGTTAGGGTACACTGGGTTATATCTGCAGAAATGGCAAGTGGGCTGTGCCCACACACACCCCTTCCTGCTTGTTTTCCACCCCAGTTAATCACATATGCTCGTGGTGAGCAACGGACAGGGAACATCAGCTCATGATACTGTCTAGAATATCATGACCCTGGTCTTCATCTTTCTACACTACTGCATCTTACTGGGACCCAGAATAGACTGCCAAAAAAGTCATGCTGAATACTTCAATCTAAAGACTCAAAGGCCTCTGAAATAAAGTCCCTGTCCTGATTCTTCTGCCTCCCAGTTTTCTACCCTCCTCCACAGTAATTCATAGAATTCACTATTTTCTTCCCCAAGGTAGACATGGAAATTGGAAAATCCTCCATCTCAAGCCAGCCATAAAAGAGAGAAAACCGCCGGGCAGTGGTGTGGCGCACGCCTTTAATCCCAGCACTTGGAAGGTAGAGGCAGGTGGATTTCTGAGTTCAAGGCCAGCCTGGTCTACAGAGTGAGCTCCAGGACAGCCAGGACTACACAAGACAAACCCTGTCTCAAAAAACCAAAAGAGAGAGAGAGAGGAGAGAGAGAGAAAAAAAATCACTCCTTTTTTTTTCCTTTTCTTGAGCCAGGCTTTCTCAATGTAGCCCAGGCTGGCCTTGAGTTCATGGCAATCTCCCTTTCTCACTCCTGAGTGTTGGGATTACTGATGTGAGCCGCCATCCTTCATTTCTCTTCTCTTGATCTCAGCAGTGTCTTGCTTTATGCTAAGAGGAAACAGGGCTGTATAAAAACTGAACAGACAGGCCATACTGGGCCTCCCTACTCGGTCTATACTATTACATCATGTCCAGCTAGTGTCCTTCTACACAGATGTCCCCTCTTCACCAAACCTGGACACTACAATCACATTCCCAGATTTAGGGCCATCATTTACGAAGCTCTGTGCACATAAAACTCCAATTCAATCCATCACTGTGCCTTGCTCTTGTTAACCTGGTTTTGCTACAGGATCCTGGGTTATGACCCTTAAGATGGAGAAGAAAAGGTGTCACGGACTGACAAGACTTCAGCGTCATTCAAGTCTTAATTCAGCTGGTGTCCAAGCACACTTCCTTCCCTCAGTTCATTTTTTGTTTGTTTGTTTGGTTGGTTGGTTGGTTAGTTGGTCAAGAGAGGGCCTCATTCTGTAGCTTAGGCTGGCCTCCAACAATCCTCCTGCCTCTGCCTTCCTACTGTTGGGTTGTAAGTATATGCCACCACAACCATACTTTAGGGTTTTTGTTTTGTTTTCTTTTGTCTGTCTTCCTTTTTGTTTACCAATTTATCTCATTTTAACTTCTATATATAGTATGTGCTTTTATGGCAAGCTACCATAAGTCCTGTCTAAATGCAAATTAAATAGATTATATAATTAACTGAAAAGAACTATGACACAAACATACATTTCCAAAATGAGTAATAATATTTTACATTACATTAGCTATATGTACCAAGAGTAGAGGAAAGATCAATCCTAAGTTGAAAAAGAAATGCTACATAGTCTTTCTGCTCCAAAGTATTGAAATCTGAAACAAATTCCCAGGAGCTCAGAGAAAAAAATTCTAGACATGAAACATATTTATCATTTCTAGGAAATTCTCTGAGTATCCACTAAACACAAAAGATTCTGAATGATACAGCAGATACCGACTTACACATGTTTAGGTAGCCCGAGTTTTAGAATCTTTGGGACTAAGTAGGACAAAGAACTGTTCTGGAAGGAATGGTGTTTGGAAAGGAGAAGCTGTAATCAAGCACACAGCCAGTGCTTGCACTGAAAGCCCCAGCCCAGCTGCCAGAGAATGAATGGCTAAAGTTATTTTTCTATGGGAAGACCTCCAAAGTCATAGAGGTTGTCCTGGATTGGAAAGGAAAAGCGAGACCTCTTTAGCAGCTGGTACCCGGGAGCCCCGTGAAAAGATAAAGACAAGTTCCTTTCTGAGTGAAAGTGCTCCTGGCCCCAGTCATAGTGCACAGGGAACAGAAACGGAGGCTGTTATGGACACAGAAATGGAAGCAATTCCTCGAAGGAAGCCAGGTACATGCTTCACAGAGGCCTTAGAGTCTGTAATTTGTGAGAAAGCATATTAACCATTAGGAACAATTCAAAGATGAGGACATACCAAAAGGGACACCGGAACCAGCCTGAAGGAGGAGTCACTAACCACACAGATAATTTATGCATAAAATATAAAGAACTGAGAATTATAACCCACCTAAAAAAAATACCAAATCCAAGCCCACACTGATATAAAGAAAGGAAAGCTTCTCTTGACATCAGAATAGCAACAAATAAAGCCAGAAAGAGGAATATAAACCCCCCCCCCCCAAGCAGGTGAACACTCTCGGGGCATTAGGTCTGGAACAGTGGTTCTTACCTTCCCAACTCTGTGACCCTTTAAAATACAGTTCATGTTGTGGTGACCCTGGCCATAAAATTATTCTGTTGCTACTTTATAACTGTAATCTTGCTACTGTTATGAATCATAATGTAAACATCTGTGTTTTCCGATGGTCTTAGGGGACTCCTGTGAATGGGTCGCTCGACCCCAACGGGCGCATTGCCTTGAGGAATGCTGGTCCAGAGAAAGGAAGAGTTTTGAGAAACACGCTTTCAGTGAACTCTAAGAACATTCCCACAAAGGATTAATCAAGAGCCAAGGGAGGGATGAAGTTGGAGTATAGATGTCCAGAGGGTACTTGCCTAACTAGTGAGAAAGCTTAGCATCTCCAGAACATAGGCAGCGTCATGTGCTCTGTGAGTGGAGTTGTCCAGTCATGTCTCTGAAAATGTTGATGAGGACTCACCACAGAGATTAAGGTCATCTACACAATGTAAGGCCTGTTCTCTTAACTTGCAAAGACACAGATGTCAGGGAAAGGGCAAAGAAACTGCTCCTCACTAAGAGAGTCTAAAAAGGACAATTAAAAGCCCCATGTGTTCAAAGGAAATGCCAGGGCCATGTGTTGGGAGTCAGCGAGCTCAAATGAGGAAGGACTGGATGCAGTGACTCCACGCTAACTGCCTGATTTGGAGAGCTGCATGATGGCGTGTGTAAGCCTGTCCTTGATGGGATGAACTGCACACTGCAGTGTTTAGAGAAGATACAACCTGTCTGCATCTTGCTCTTAAAAGGCTCTGAAAAGATAAGACATAATATGGGAACATTCGTCAACTGGGAAATGTGAACAACTGGATAACCATATGAAGCAAATATATTAGTTCTTTTCGTGGTCTCAAAGTGTTTATGTGCCTTTGAAATTATTTCAAAATATTTTTTTAATGGCCCAAAAGAACATCTAGTTAAGACACAGGTCTAGATCTCTGGAAATATGAGATCAAGAGACACACTTTAACTCTACAGGGACAAATCATCAAATACAGTAACAACAGGATTTGGTATATTTTTAAACAACTTAATAACAGTGCCTTAGCCAGGTGGTGGTAGCACATGACTTTAATACATTAGGGAGAGAGAAGCAGGCAGATCTCTGTGAGTTTGAGGCCAACCCGGTTTACAAAGTGAGTTCCAGGAGAGTCAGGCTGTTACAGCGAGAAACCCTGTCTCACACAAACCAACCAACCAATAAACTAAGTTTCTTCCTTGTTCTCACTCCTGCCCTCTGGGATCTTCCTTTGGTTTCCTGCTCCCTCTTGGGGGCAGAGGGTGTCTTCAGGGCACTGAACTAGGTTGTTCAAATCCATTACACAAGGCAACAGTACTCCAACAGATCTTCTTATAAGTTCATTAGTGAAGAAGTCTGCAGAGAACTTGACCTTACAGTGCCTGCAAGTGGCCCCTCTGTTCCCTGGGGAGTACAGGCATCCTCCCTTCCACACTTAAGAACCCAGCTTTTCCAGGTTAGACTAGTAGGAATGTCTATGTCTCTCCATGGAATAAGCACCAGAGAGCAGGTTGTTCTTTCAAGAGAAAGTGAAATCATTTTCTCAGAGGAGCCTTGTATGCCAAACCTAAGGCTGACTTTGCTCCAGCTGGCTGCTGTTCTCCACGGCCGTCCTTGTCCTTCCCATCTTCACAACATTAAAGCCAAAGTACATTTTACAGGACATTCCTAAAGAGAAAGCTCAGAAAAGTCCAGCTATGGCCTCTCTAATCTGAACAGAAAGAGTTTTTATAGAAACAAGTCTTGTATTGCTGCATCTGAGCTCTGCAAAGTCGGGGGTGGTGGGGATGGGGTGAGATGAGATGAGAAAGAGATGAGAGAATAAGAGAGAGGAGAGGGATGGGGGAATTTTAGGAAATTCTCTCCTTACTCTCTGGACTGGATAAAAGCCACCAAAGTGGAGTCAATCTGACATAAGTAAGACATTAAAGCTCTTAATCTAATTAATCTAAATTTAGATACTTCACATCCATCCAAGTAAAAAGATAAAAGGCACTTTAAAAAAAGAAATGTATTGTAAAATCAAAGGCTTTTATGAATACATAACCAAGATATTGTTCTTCAGAACAATTCTGATGCATCAATTAGCTAGACATGTGAAAAGCAAGACAGCTCTTACATCCCACTTCCATCTTCCTGCCCAGAGAACAGTGCCCCAGGGAGCAGAAGCACAGCTCCAAAATGAGCCTGGTCCAAAGATTCCCACAGCCACATGGCTGGGAGCTGGGGAGTACACTCACACCATTCACATTGATCAAGAGGAGGCAGAAAGTGTAAGATTGGCCCTTCAGATGAGGACAGGGGATGTCAATGGTTCCCCATGCTGTAGCTGACTTTCCTTCAGTATTTTGATTTAAACTTATTAAACATAAGGGGACTTTCACAAAAACCATTTTAATACAACTCAAAACAAGAATACAACCACTTCTAGGTCTCTGTCAGGTCTCAATTTCCAAGAGCCCAAGACCACCAAAAAGAATCTTTAAGCCCAGAATGGGTCTGTACTAAGCCTGGGCATCCCCACAGGGGAGGGACTCTAGCCAGTTCTGGGAGATAGGAAAGACACCTTCCCCACACACAGTACTGATGCACTGTACCATGGAGAATAAAACCCACTGTCCTAAATGCTATTTCCCCACATGCAGGGTAAATTCACATTGGGTCTTGTAACCCTTATGGGCGGAGAACCCTCATTTCTAAAGAAGCCTCACATTCTCCTAAGAAAGGTGGAGATGGGAGGCTCACTAATGACAATGGGATGGAATGATTCTGCACTGGACCACACAAACATGACAGTGTCAGAGGACCTCAACTCCTTTCAAAGTAACCCTGGCCCTGCAATCAGGTAAGCTCCCTCTACTACTGAGCTAACCTCCATCCCTCAACTCTTTATCAATGTCGTATTCTCTCTCTCTGTGTGTGTGTGTGTGTGTGTGTGTGTGTGTGTGTGTGAGAGAGAGAGAGAGAGAGAGAGAGAGAGAGAGAGAGAGAGAGAGAGAGAGAGAGAAATAACAATAGTTATATATCATATACACACCTGTAAAGGTCAGAGGACAACTTCCAGGAGGAACTATTTTTTCCTTCTACCATATGGAATGTGGGTCTTCAGTCTTCCGTTTGCTTTGTTTTGTTTTGGAGACAGGGTCTCCCTGTATAGCCCTGGCCATTCTGAAGCTCTCTGTGTAGACTTGGCTGACCTCAAACTCACAGAGATCTACCTTCCTCTGCCTCCCAAGTACTGGGATTAAAGGTGTGTGCCACCATACCTGGTTTCAATCTCCAGGTTTGTATGCCCCACCCCATCCCTTCAAAGTCAGGTGACTGTCTTGTAGAAAATCCTCTACAGGGGCCTGGTGAAGTGTTATTAGCCTTCCTTTCCTAACTGCAGTCTGGAATGACTAATCTCAGGCCCCTGGCTAGAATGACTTCCATAAAGGGCTGCTGAGTGCATAAACATTAAGAACTTACTTCTCGTACACTGATGGCACTCTGGTCTAGTTGGTATTGCATGCACACCATTCTTTGGGACATGAAAACAATTATTTTGCATAGGGCATGGACTCTAACTTCAGCCCAGCTGGAGATTACAGCTCATGTCTATAGTCCAACCACTCAGGAGACTGAAGTAGCAGGATCATGCGAGCTTAGTTTAAGACCACCCCAGCATGCAACAGAATGAGAATCCACCTCAGGAAAACAAACAAACAAACAACAAGGAACACTGGGGACATTCTCTGCAAATAGGGACGGGCGGGTCTGCCCCAGCAGCTGCTGTGGCCAACCAGTAGGCAGGCCCGCCCCCTCCAACGCTGCCACAGCTGAGAACGTGGAAGCAAAGGAAGCAGAAATGCAGGGGCCTGATGATGACAGGGTACTGTGGGTTTGTTGAATAAAGCTCTTTTGCTAACATGTTCAATAAAAGTTGAAGTTGTTAAAAAAAAAAAAAAAAAAAAAAAAAAAAAAAAAAAGGATGGGGACTTCAAGCATAATGATCTATCAAAAGCACATAGGATCCAAATAGTAAAATATGGATGATTCTACAAAACTCCAAATCTCCAATAGTGGAAATGTTCTTCTAAAATGAAAATTAAATTGCATTTGATTTCACAACATTGCTCTAGCATCTTCCAGAAATGGAAATAATTTAGTAGATATTTGCCCATTATATACAAAGCAATTCCATAAGCACTTCTGGACCAGGACACAGACACAAAAACAGTCTTTCACCTTAGACACTCAGACTCTAGTTGGCAGGAGAAGATGAACATTCATATAGCTGTCACAAAAAAAATAATCACAACCAGGGTCTGCAGGGATTAAGCAGTGAGCACAATGTGAAACTTCTATTTTCCTTTACTTCAATAACACGTTTTTGAGGTTTTATTTTTAAAAGATAGTTATGTTGGTTTTTATAGTGCTAAGGCTCAATCCTGGGGCCCTGCACATACTAAGCAGGTGTCTACTGATTCTTAATATTCTCAACCCCAAAAGATTGCTCTTAAAGTACATTTACCACATTCTCTTAGTCTACTGAAACAGAATATGGGAGTGAGTTCACAAGCAAAAATTCATAACTACATTGGATTTTTATTTAACTAAGTGGTTTCTTTTTAAACATTTTATTTAATTTTAATGTCTATATATGAGTGTATGTATGCATGTATGCATGCATGTATACCATCTGTGTGCAGTACTTGAGGAAGCCAGAAGAGAGTATCAGATCCCATAGAACTGGAGTTACAGAAGATTATGAGCCATCATTGTATGGGTGCTAGGAATCAGACCTGGGTGCTCTTAACTGCTGAGCCACCTCTCCAGCACCTGAATACATTTTCTTTACAAAGTACTTGCAGATGCTGGGCATGGTTGCACCTATAAACTCTCAACAATAAGGCTGCCTACATGAGACCTGCACAAGACCATACAAGTCAACATGTCAGCATGGGGAAAGGTTTACAAGACCCCAGCCTCACTGCTGAGAGAAAGTTAGTTTCTTCAGAGACAAGCAGGATGGGTTGCCCAAGCCTAGGTGGTCAGCCCTAAACCCATGAACATACTTGCAACACCAATTGGCTACAGTAGGGTCTGGGATGGGAAGAGGTGTGTGTGAAGTGCCTAGAAGAAGAGGAAATAGATTTGAATTTGAGAGGAGGATGTGGGGGAAGCATAAAGGAATTGGAAGAAGAGGGAAGGGCTGAAATAATGTAAATATAGTGTTCTCTCATAGGAAATGATTTTTACAACATGATCCGTGGATTTTTAAAAATAGTGCATCCAGTATAATCTTAGAAGATTAAAAAATAATTAAGTAATAAAGCTGGGCATGACAAGTGTATGATCTCAGCACTCAGAAGACCGGAGGAGGCTGTGCCACATCCTCTTCACTGAGTAAGGTCTTCCACTGCAGTAAAGCATGGTTCCAAACTAGGACTCATTTGTAACCGTCTCTGTCTCTGTGACGAGTGCATTTGTATTCCCAAGCCAGGCAGGAAAGCACAACTGGTAGAGAAGCAGAACTGGGCCTGAAGCCTGGAGACCTGGGCCTATCTGAAGGCCAGCAAAGTGCTGGTCTGTCCCACATTACACCTCTCTGCCTTATTCTCTCCCCTTCCCTCCAATCACATGCTCCCACTGGCTAATCCAATGTTCATCACCTCCCACCACAGGCTAACGCCACATCTATTAATATCCACACTCAAGCTGTAGTGTCCACTTTACATGTCACAACTTTGTAAGGTGAGCACTATGACTACCACATCATACAGTAAGATACAAGTGATCCTTTTTTGTTTGTTGTTTTGACTTTTGAGACAGGGTCTTATTAGGAAGCCCAGGCTAGCCTGGAACTCTATATAGAGCTCAGACTGATTGTGAACTCAAGATCCTCCTGCCTCAGCCTCCTGGAGTGCTGGGGTCACTGGCACAGCGCCATTGCAGACCAACCTTTGATACAGATTGCCAGGATATCAATTTCGGTATTAGTGCCTTGCTTCTAAAATTCCAACAACCTATCTATACAAAACAGTAACTAAAAGAGGCCGCCGAATACTGAGAAACACATTTATTGGATAACAAGAAGCAACCAGCTATAAAAATCTGAGGATTAAAGTTCATTTTTAAAAGGCCTATAATCAAGCGAATGTGGTGGCACACACCTTTAGTCCCAGCACCTGGGAGGCAGAGGCAGATGGGAGTTCCAGGCTGGCCTGTTGTACAGAGTTTCCAGGACAGACAGAGCTACATGGTGAGACCCTGTCTTGAAAATAAATGGCTTATAATCTAGCCAATCTACCTTCCTGGTTTCCTCTCTGCCTTATGTGGTACCTGTGCATAAATTCTATATAAAATTATACCTCTGTAGAGAATCAAGGTCAGGCCTCCAACTTTTTTGTCCACCGCCCAATACACACAAATAGGTGCTGTGTAATGATGACACTTAGAATTAGTCCTTCTTAGAGAAACGTGTAAGTGCCTCACCCCTACAATCGCTGCACTCAGAAGGTGAGGCAGGTTACAGGTTACAGACCAGCCTAAGCTACATTTTGAAACTCCATTGAAAGGAAATGGAGAGGGAGAAGAAAGAGAAAGAGGGAAAGACTGACATCCACTAACCCAACGAATGGCCAATTTCTTGATTCTTTAATGCCCATATGTCGCACACTAAGCAGCATATCCCAGGCACGCACATGTCGATTTAATAATGGCTACTGTGGGGCTAGCAATGAATGCAGAAGCAGAAGGATCATTTAACAGAGGAACTTAAGACCAGCCCAGAAAAACACAGTGAGACTGTACCAAAAGCAAAAGGCAGCTGCTACTTAAACCTGTGCGATATTAACTCCAACAATCCTAGAGGTAAGGACGATTATAACCTCCATGTCCAGATGAGGAAGCTGTGACACAACATAGTTCTGATCAGTTAAGACCAAAGGGAGGCAACACAAGCAACAGCGTTCCTACCAGACATATATGAGTCATTGCAACGTCTTAAAATGGAGAAGATTAAGACAAACAGTAATAGCCAGGATGTCTGCTGGATCATAAAGTAAGGCAAATACTTTTCCTTCTTCTATTTTTGTAATACTCTACCCCCTTCTCCTAAAAGGGTTCAAAGCCTTTGTCTCATTGCTTCTGAATGCTCTAGCAGGAGAATAAAAAAAAAAAAAAAAAAACAAATAACAAAACACAACACAACAGGCTGAGGGTTTTCTCCCCCACAGCTACATAAAATGACTTGGACAACAAAGGGAGAAACGAATCAATGAATCTTCTTTTATATTTTAGTTTTCTTTGTACAAACAAAACTCTTCTCAAAAAGAACATTTTAACAGTTCTACTTAATCTATACGACTACCATCACCAACACTAGACAGCCCAGGCTGACCTGGAACATGAAATCCACCCATCTCAGCCACTGACTTGAGTGAATATAAACCTATCAATATGAGAAAGAGGTTTGGTGTTATTCCCAGGTCTCTGTGGTTAAAAGTGAAATATTTAAAAATGGCATTATGTATTATGACAAATGGTATACAAAGAAATACAATAAATTGCTTTCTAAGGTTGCCATCTTTTTAGTCCAGCATCTTCAATTTATAGTTAGCCTCTGATCTTTAGTTGCTCAAACACTACACTGCATTAAGGAGCCGGGCTTATTAGGTTAAGAACTGAGTGCCCCTTTCTGTCATGTTCTGAGTCCCTAATAATCAGACACCAACACTCACAAAAGAAAGTTGAGACAACCTCCAAGTGACTTTGACCTTACCAAAAAGCTCCAGCCAACACAAAGAGCTAATTGTCCTTTAAGGACTGGTTCTACTTTCTAGCACTTTTACTGAAATAACCAGGACAACAGCATCCTTCAATGAGACACAGAAAGAGATACTTAAAAACTCTGGTGCAGCCTCACCATCCAAACATAAAACCCTCCACAATGACTGGAAACTCTGGTATGGAACAAAATCAATTTGTTCCCTACCCTCTCATCTGTGTCCTCCTGGGATTTTATAGAGATGGGCACATTCCAAAGGGTGAAGAAAGTTTAAATATGCAAAAATTAGATCACGATGCAGTCAACCAGAAAAGCCAATTAAGCAAAATACAAAGGTGTTTTTGTATGTCTTAGGTTTCCCTTTAAAGAAAACAGAAGCCAACCAAGATGCTTCAAATTTTGAAAATCTCCATCCCTCTAAATTAAATCTATTCTGAGTTGGGTTTTTTTGGTTGGTTGGTTGGTTGGTTTTTTGTTTTTTTGTTTTTGTTTTTTTTTTTTTTTGGTTGTTTTTGTTTTTTGTTAAAGAGTAACTCTGAAATAGTCATTTTAAAGTAAGGCCAGAAACAGAGCTTTTAAAGCAAAGCTTCTTCTGATGGAAGAAGTTGCTGCCAACCACTGTTAGGCACACCCTCTGGGTTCATCTAAACATTTGAGCTGCCTCACTAACTGCTCTCTGATGGCCTCATGGGTCAGTTCCTCCAGCTCACCTCTAGACAGCAAGTCTCTGAAGTGTCAAAAGCACAACTTCAAAAAAGTAGTTACCACCCTAGTGTTTTTTATCTCCTGAAGTAAAATAAGATCTTTTGCCTGGTGGTGGTGTCACACACCTGTAATGCCAGCACTCGGGAAGCAAAGGCAAGCAGATCTCTGAGTTCGAGGCCAGCCTGGTCTACAGAACTAGTTCCAGGACAGCCAGAACTACACAGAGAAACCCTGTTTCCAAATATAAAAAAATAAAATAAAATAAAAAAATCTTTTAAAAATACCTATACTTTGTGTGTGTGTGTGTGTGTGTGTGTGTGTGTGTCTGTGTGTGTCTGTGTGTGTACACAGTGGCCTGTGTGTGAAGGTCAGCAGACAACTTTCTTTTTTTGTTGTTTTGTTTTTGTTTTTCGAAACAGGGTTTCTCTGTGTAGCCGTGGCTGTCCTGGAACTCACTTTGTAGACCAGTCTGGCCTGGAACTCAGAAATCCTCCTGCCTCTGCCTTCCAAGTGCTGGGATTAAAGGCGTGTGCCACCACTGCCTGGCTAGCAGACAACTTTCAAGAGTAGATTCTCTCCTGATCAACTCAGGGCATCAGGCTTGGCAGCAGGTACAAGTACCAGCTAAGCTATCATGCTGACACAAAACAAGGGCTCTTTAAATTGCTATCCTGGGCAATGGAACATTGAGGGCCCTATCAGGACTTACCAGCATGTCTTTAAACCCGCCCTTCTGTAGTCTCAGACAAAGTTATTAAACATGCGACAAAGAGTATAGGGTCCAATTCACAAGTTCACCTTAAGTGATAATAAACACCTGTATCAGATTCCAATATTTTTGACTGCTAAATTAGGTTCTTCACCTACATGGTTACACAACTGGAATCCATGAGACAGTACACTGCAGCTTGAGAATCACTAGATAAAAACCAAGGACATACCTGCTATTAGGTTGTTCCCCCATACACCTATCTACATGGAATGTCAATGGCTTCTCCCATCAACTTCATAAGGAGACAGTGGTAGAAGTTAAACCCTCTAGATCCCCACGAATAGCAGTTTAAAGTAATCAAGGAGGCTCAAAGATCTTGCAGTATTTAAAGTGATCTGGGTCCCCTGACACATCCCAGGGGGTGGGGGCTGGGGGGTGGGGAACAACTCAAGAAGGGCAAGTTCTTCAAGGGCTCAGGGCCGCCCCACTCCACCCCCAACAACAACAACAACAACAAAGCATTCCTTAACTCCTTCACCATAAGTATAAGTAACATCTCTGACCAACTAATTTCTGACACCCATTAGATATCCTTTTCTTTGGCAACTCCAAATCCTATTTAGAAGACATCTTCACAGGGCTGCCTCTTGACTGGACTGCAAGCACTTTACACACCCAAACCCCGCGCTCACACACACATACCACTGCAGTCCGAAGGCGCCCAGGGACTCCAGGAACACCCAGCCTAACCGGGAGGGCTCGGTCCCCAAGCTGAGCACCCCAATTCAAAGCAACTTTCTCACTGTCAGCTTAGCCTTTTCGGATTCTGCCTTCCTCTCCCCAAGGGTATCCTCCCACCTCATCTCAAATCCCCGAGGCCCAGGCCCCGCGTCGCTCCGAGGCCCTCTCCCACTGGCCGCCTCCTCCTGGGGTTGTTTTGCTGACAGAGATGCCACCCTCCAATTTTCCTCTCTCCTTCGGGCCTGTCCTTACCCGCTGGCAGCGGGGCTTCGGAGACGTCGCCGGCAGGGCCAAGCTCGGCCGCGCCGCCGCCTGCGGGGGAGGAGGGACAACTGTGGCTGTGGGAGCATTTGATGTCGCGGAAGAACTTCTGGGTCTCGCGCAGGTTCTGCCGCAGCCGTCCCAGGTAGCGGCGGTAGCGGCCGAAGCCCCGGCACAGCTCACGAATCATTCCGCCGCCTCCCGGGCCCGGGCCCGACACGGACTCGCCGGCCCACGACTGCCCATCGGCCTCCATCGCTCAGCCCGCTGTCTTCGCGGCTGGCTGAGCCGCTGGCCCGGCCCCCTCCTCCCGCCCCCTAGCGCTCGGAGAAGGCGGAATCCGCCTCCCGACGCCCCTGCCGGCGCTCCTCGCGGCCTCCAGCCTCCGTCACTGCCGCCGCAGAGCAGCCAGAGCGCCCGGCTCCAGCCAGAACCTTTCTCCGCTTCCCCGCGGAGCGAGGGAAGAGCTCACCGAGGCACCGTCGCTGCGCGGGCTCCTGGGACTTGTAGTCTGGGCTGGGTGGAATGCCACAACGCTCACGGGGAAGCGCGCGAGCGGGTGGACCCTACTGATCCCGGTGCTTACACTCTCCTCGTTTAAAATGTGCTTTGCTCTGTACACGAATTACTAAGGAAAGACAGAACCCGCAGAGTATGAACGCCGGCAGAAATGGGGTACCTCAAATCTAGGAGAAAGATTTTAATAGTAGAAGGAGGAAATAAGACCGAGGCCAGAATACCTCTGTGGTTACCCCAAACGGACACAAAAGATAATAGAGAATTGGTTGAAAATACCCTGAGAATAGTGAAAACTCTTCTGTTTGTGTTACAGTCTACTTTTTATTTATTTTTCCTGCTCTGGATGTGGAAAGGGGGGAGGGGTGTGAAAGGGTGGGTGAGACCTAAAAGAAAGGACAGTTGGTTTCTTGTAGAGCCAGCAAGGGTAAGGGGAAGTTGAAGTCAGTAGCCTTCTAAAACTGATTATCTTAACTAGGCTTCTGCCAGTGTGCCAAACGTCCATTGACTCAGACTGTCACGGACTCCATGACACACAAATCACAAACTGGACGGAACTTGACACTAGTCACCTCTTCACATTTTACCTGTTACATAAACACACACACACACACACACACACACACACACACACACCTCTGTATCTTGAGTAACTTGGACTCTTAAGTAAATTATATCAATTTAGTCAATTTAGAATCAGTTCAATGTGATGTGAAGGCTTTAACCTGTAACTTGTTGCACTTTTTAAAAGTTCACCCATTCAAATGAGCCTGCACTTCAAGGTAGGCTAGCTGCAAAGAAGAGCCGCACGCTCCTTCCCATTTACACCTCCCTTCGTGCATTCTCCACTGGCCATTCCTCTTCTTTGCAAAGGTATTTTCCCCCTGCTTTCCAAAAGGTTTGGTAAAACAGATGTGAGAACACAAATGGAAATTTTAAAAAATAATAATAATAAACGTTGATAGTGTAAGAGCACTATTTAAAATAGAACATGGGCTGGGTGTGATGGTTCATGCCTTTAGACCCAGTACTTGGGAGGCAGAGGCATGAGGATCTCTGTGAGTTCAAAGCCAGCCTGATAGAAAGCGCGAGTTCCAGGACAGACAGGGCCACATAGTGAGACTCTGTCTCTATTCTAATAAAGCAATGCATGATGAGTCATCACACACACAAAAATTTCTAGTTAAGAGATCAGTGGAGAGAAACCTAAGGTTGGAGGAGGAATCCATCTGCATGAGATACAAATGGGAAGACACACTTGTAAACCCATCGATCAGGAGCCCGAGAAAGGGTAATCCCAAGTGTATGGCCACCCTAAGCTACAAAACTAGATCTCAACATCACAAAACTAGTCTTCATTAGTACTTTATGTTTTAGAAATAAGTGGAGTGGGAGCTGGAGGGATGGCTCAGTTCTCACTATTCCTCCAGCGGGGAATGTCCCAGGTTCAATTACTATCACCCACATGGTGTCCTAAAACAAAAGAGACATAGTGCCTTTTTCTGGTCTCTGTGGACACTGCACACATGGTATACAGACACATGAGCAAAACAGCCACACACAGAATAAAACTAACTCTTAAAAATTTAAGTTAGTGGTTGATGCAGGAGGATGGTGAGGTTCAAAATCTGCCTGGGCTACATATCAAATTCCAGGCCAAGACTTAGCTATGTAGTAAAACCTCTGGGGGAGGAGAAAGGGAAGAGAAGGAGGAAGAAAATGAGGAAGAAGAAGAGGAAGAAATTTCAGAAGATACAAATGGTATGAGGAAAACTAAATCTCCCTTAGTTTTTCTATCCCTGTTTCCTAGTCACCTAGTTCCCTCCAGGGTGCAGCTGCCATTGAAAAAACTCCATGTACTTTAAACACAAATGAACACATACTCAGTTATAGTCATAAAGACTGTCACACCATAACATAAACATCCACTTCATTTGAACTTCATAGTGTTTGACCATATGGACACAATTTGAGCAGGTCCTTTACTGAAGGAAATAAATGTATGCATCATTTGAATATGCGGTAGCACATATCACCACTTTTGATCTGCTGGAAAAAGCCGAGTCTTGTTATTTTAAATTTTTAAGGTTAGGATGGCGGAGTCATTCAGCGCTTCCTTAGCATGTAGAAACACTGGGTTCAATCACCAGTACTGCATATACTGCACATGGTGGCACAGGCCTGCAAACAAACCTTTGGGAGGTAGAGGAAGGAGTGTGTGTGACTGTGCGTGTGTGTGTGTGTGTGTGTGTGTGTGTGTGTGTGTTGGTATGATGTGTGTGTGGTGTGATTTAATGTGTGAGTGTGATGGTGTGATGTGTGTGTAATGTGGTGTGTGTGTGTATGTGTGTGATGGTATGATGTGTGTGGTGTGATGTAATGTGTGTGTGTGATGATGTGATGTGTGTGTAATGTGTGTGTGTGTGTGTGTTGGGGCTCAGTGATTAAAAGCACTGCTTGCTCAGTTCACAGCACCCAGCAGTCAACACCCACATAGTGTTTTATAAACATATATAGTTCTAGTTTTTAGGATCCAGAACCCTCTTATGGCCTCCTTGTGCACCAGGCACACACATGACACACATATATAATATACATGCAGGCAAACATAAAATAATTTTTAAAAATTTAAGCCATGAAGGCTGCAACAGTGAATCCTTCTTAAATACAACAACTATGATGGCTATTCTCAGTTGTCAACTTGACTCTATCTGAAATGAAATACAATCCAGAAATCACACTTGTGATCCAGATCTTGAGGCTGGAAGACACAGGTTTTTGATCCAGATCTTAAGGCTGTATGACACAGGCCTTTAATCCAGATCATTCTTGGCCTGCTTGTTCTCACTTGTCAGAACATCCACTGGAGCCTACTTCTTTGGGATTCCAGATTATACAGAAGACCACCAGCCAAGGCACCCAGCTTCATGGGACTGAGGAAATACTAGATGCTTGAACTTTCCATTCACAGCTGCTCATTTGTGGATTACTTAAAGTGCAGCCTATATGTTCTTCCAATAAATTATCTTTGTATGTGTGTGTGTTTGTGTGTGTGTTTGTGTGTGTGTGAATATATATATATATATATATATATATATATATATATATATGGAGAGAGAGAAGGAGAGAGAGATTCATTCCATAAGTTCTGTGACTCTAGTGTACCCTGACTAATAAATAGCCTATCAGTAAAAATACATATTTTATTCAAATACTTAATTCAAATGACTTATTAAGAAAAATGAGGGTTTGGATGAGAAGAACAAAGAATCTAAGTTAATATACAGAAAGGCTGAGTTAACTGATTAGTGAAGGTGAACTCAGGTCTACTTGTATTTCCACCTAGAATGTCATTAAAATGAAAAGAAGACATGTTTTTCAATTTCTTGAAATAAGCTCTCAAGATTGTTTCCAAGGAATTCCAAGATGGCCTGGAATTCAGTCTGTACCACCCTGTCCCCCAAGTATCAAAAATTGGTAGAAGTTGGTACCTTCATGTCATTCTGGACATACAGGCTGGCCATAAACAAAAAAATAAACAGGGGTTTGGATGGCGTGGTGGTTAAGATCACTGCCTGCTCTTTCAGAGGACCCTGGTTCAGTTACCAGCACCCACATGGTGATTCACAACTGTAAGTCCAGTCCCAGGAGATCTGATACCCTCTCCATGTTGTGAACAGACGTAGACATAGGCAAAATGCCCATACGTATAAAATAAACAATAATTTTAAAGGTTGAGAAAAATAAAACGTTCTAAGGAATCAATGAGGTGGCTCACCAGGTAAAGGCACCTGTGCAAGGCTGAAAACCTAAGTTTCACCCCTGGAACCCACATAATAGGAGAAAACAGACTCCCACAAGTTGTCTCATGGCTTCTACACGCTTACATGTAGCACTGGCATGAGCATGCACATACATTCACAGAGGCACACAAATACATGAATGTACATTTTAAAGGATTTTGAAAGTTGTATAAGAGCCATTGAAGCCTTAGATCTTCTTCACGTTTCCAGCCCAAAGAAGACTGAAGGGGTTATCCTCCAGAGGAGACTAAGTGAGTTCTCTACCTCTGCAGGAAGCGTGAGTGAGTGTGTGGAAGCTGCATGTCCTCCTTCTCTGTTCAGTAGCCAGGTCTTTGGCTCCGGGGTATTTACTCACCAAATAGGAACCAAGAGACTTCAAGGAGTCTGAGACTGAGTCAGGAGTATGAGCTCCTGAGGAAAGATCCAAAGACACAGATAGCAGAACAGAGATGGGGGGAGGGCTGCTTGGCTTGATCACTGCTATACCTGAAGCATCTAGAACAACACTTGCTATCTAACCAGTCATTGGATATTTATTTTAAAAGGAGTGTTTGCTGTAGACATTTCTGGATATTCAGGAAATCAGGAAGAGGTAAACAAACAAACAAACAAACAAACACCACTGAGACTCTTACAATCTAGAAAGAACCAGTAGGTTGTATTTATAGATTTGGGTTTTTGTTTATTTGTGGTACTAGAATTTGAACCTACTGTCCCACACAGGTAAAGCAAGCACTCTACCTCTGAGCTGTATCCCTAGCTCTCTTTTTTACTTTTTGTTTTGAACTCACAATCCTTCTGCATCAACATTCTGAGTAGCTGAAAGTACAGGCCTGTGCCAACAAGTCAGGCAATTTGTTTTTTGAGTCATGGTTTCACTACACAGTCAAAGCTATTTTTGAACTTGCAATTTACCTGATTCAGTCTCCCCGGAGCTGGAATTTACAGGTGTTTACCATCATGCCTGGCTAATATATCTTTTTTTTCTAGTGTATAGCCCAGGCTGGCCTCAAACTCAACGTGTAACCAAGAATGACACTGAACTCCTGATCCCCTTGTCTCTACCTCTCAAGTAGATTGATGGGGTATGGTCCTGTTCCTGGCTTTTTGTTGGTTTGAGGCACAGTCTTACTCTGTATTCCAGGCTGGCCTTGAACTCCTAATCTTCCTGCTTCTATCTGCCAAGGGCTTATAATTTGGACATGTACTTACAACTGACTTAGAAATACGTCTTTCTGACTTTACTTTTCTAGTACAAGTTTTTGCTTAGATGATATTTTTAATTAAAAGAATTTTTTTTATGTGCACAGGGGTTTTGCCTGCATGTACATCTGTGAATGATATGCATCTGTGATGGCCCAAAAGGCCAAGAGAAAACATCAGATCCCCTGGAACTGGTGTTATAGCTGGTTATGTATGTGTAGATCAGAGAGCAACCTGCAGGAATCAGTTCTTTCCTTCTACCAGGTGGGGCCCAGGGATTGGACTCAGGTCATCAGGCTTGATGGCAGTACTTTTACCCACTGAATCACCTCACCAGCCTCCATATGGTGATTTCTAACTCAGTGAGCATTCTAGTTTGCTTTCTGTGGCTGTGATAATCCCCATGACCAAGACCAACTTAGAAGAAGACGGGGTTCCTTCGGTTTATGTGTCCAGGTCATACTCCAACACTGAGGTGAGTCAAAGCAGGAACTCAAGTCAGAAACTTGGAACAGACGCCATGGAGGAACACTGCTTGCTGACCTGCTCTCTGACTTGCTCAGCTAACTTTCTTATACAACCTATGCCTAGCTACCTACGGATGGGGCCACCCATAGTGGGCTGGATCCTCCTGTGTCAATCCTCAGTCAAGATAATTCCTCAGAGACATGGCCACAGGTCAGCCTGATCTGGGTAATTCCCCAATTAAGACTTTCTCAAATGACTCAAGGCTATGTCAAGTTGACAGCCAAAGCTAACTAGGGCCATAGCTTATGAGATGCTTTAGATTTTGCAATTATAACAACCTGCCAGGTGGGTGCCAGTGTCATTGACCTATGGACCATCGCTTGGGCAACAAGGATGCAAAGGTACTTTACAGAACTCTGGGTTGAGAAAATGAGTCTGACAGATACATTTGCATTAAAATCCTAGTTCTCCACTTCTCTAATTGTAGTTAAAAGGGCAACAAATGTCTCAAAGTATGGCCAAGTGTGTGTTTAAAGAAATAGTTGCAGCCAGGCAGTGGTGGGGCACGCCTTTAATCCCAGGGCTTGGGAGGCAGTCAGGCAGATCTCTGTCAATTTAAGGCCAGCCTGGTCTACAGAGCAAATATTAGGACAGTCAGGGCTACCCAGAGAAACCCTATCTTGAGAAAAACAAACAAACAAATAAACACAGTTGTTTTTTCCCCCAGAGACAGGGTCTCACTAGGTAATTCTGGCTGGCCAGAGCTAGACCTGGCAGGCTGGAACTCACAGAGATACAACTGCTTTCTGCCTCCAGAGTGCTGGGACTAAAGGCCTGTGCCACCACTCCCAGGAAGGATAGCTGCTTTTATCAACTGGTGTTTTAGTGAACGTTCTATTGCTGTGAAGAGACACCATGACAATGGCAGCACCTATAAAGGAAAATATTTAATTGGGGCTGGCTTACAGTGTCAGAGGTTTAGTCCATTTTTGTCATGGCAGGAAGCATGGCAGAACGCAGGCAGACATGATGCTGGAGAGGTAACTGAGAGTTCTGCTTCTGGATCTACAGGAAGCAGGAAGAGACACTGGGCCTGGCTTAAGCATTTGAAACTCCAAAGCCCACCCCCAGTCACACATTTACTCCAGCGAGGCCACACCTCCTGATCCTTTTCAAGTAGTGCCACTCCCTAATGACCAAGCACTCGAGTATTTGAGTGTATGGAGGCCATTCCTAGTCAGACCACCACACATGAGTTCTCATTTGTCTCGCTACTGTAAAATCTCAGTCTTTGGCCCTTCTGAGTCTAGGGTTTTTTTTCTCACCAAATGGGATAATAAAAATGCTCATTTCAGAAGTTGTTGTATAGATGAAAATAATGGGGGAAAAAAATTATATATATATATCAGAGCTTTACATGTAGGAGGCACTCCATAAAGGTAAATGTCCTTCAGAGGAACAAAACTGGTGTGTGTGTGTGTGTGTGTGTATTTATAATCTATTGAATCAGCTCACACTGAAATAGTGTCGAAAGCTATCTCACACCTGAAAGGCTAAAAACCCAGAAGTCGCTCTGTCTGGGAGGCTGAGTGACTCAGCAGTCCCAATCTGACACCAGAAGCCTGGAGGTTCCTGGGAAATCACTGGTGTCAACAAAGGAGGCCTGGAAATGCTGGTTCAGATATCAGCGGAGGAATCAGCAGCAGCTGCTGCCAAGAAATTCAGCTCAATATCAAAAGAGAAGGTAGAGGAAGCAAGAGACAGACCACTCTTCTGCTTCAACCTATTTATTTGGGCTGCCACCTGAAGATACCACCCACAGTACGAAGGATTATCCCACATATTTTAAGGCAATCAGGACAATTCCTCGGGTGACACTCCTTACTTAGGTGACTCTAATTTGTGGCAAGCAGATTTTCAAGCCAACCACCACAGTCATTGCGACGACGGTGATGCTAAACCTAAGACCTTACGCTAGCTCTGTGATAGCTGCCATTGAAAGGGAAGATCTAACTAAGGCCTGGAGAGATGGCCCCATGGTTAAGAGCACTGGCTGCTCATGTAGAAGACCTGGCTTTGATTCCCAGCACCCCTATAGCAGCTAACAATTGCTTATAACTCCAGTTCCAGAAGACTGGACACCTTCTGACCTCCATGGGCACCTGGCACACACGTGGTACACATACATACGTGGAGGCAAAACACTCATACACATACAAAAGTAAATATAAAAAAAACGACAGAAGAAAGGCTCCCCCCTTCCGGTCTACCGTGAGTAGCCCCTGTCTCGGGCTCATTCTGCTGTTGTACCTCACTAAGTGGCCAAAGCCATTAGAACTAGGGAAGTCAACTGAAACCTTTGAAACTCTTGTGAACTTCAGAAATAAGTCTTCTCTTGACTGTTTGGCACAGCTGAGAATATCAATAGAAAATTAGTACCAGAGAAGTAAAGTCATTGTTGTGATTAGATTTGAACACTGTAGAAGGAACTTGCGGGTGAGACTTGGAAAAGTTTGGAGAAGTGGGCTAAAGAAAGCCTAAAATGCTTACCTCATTGTGGTGGCTTGAAAGACAATCCCCTATAGGCTCATAATGTTTGAGTGTTTGGATTCCAGTTGACAGACTGTTGACAGACTGAGGATTAGGGGGTGTGGTCTTGCTGGAGGAGGTGTGTCACTAGGGGTGGGCCGTGAGGTTTCAAGAGCCCAACCAGGCATGGTGACACTCTCTCTCTCTCTCTCTCTCTCTCTCTCTCTCTCTCTCTCTCTCCCTCCCTCCCTCCCTCCCTCCCTCCCTCCCTCCTTCCTTCCCATTCTCCCCCAACCCTTCACCTCTCCCTGCCTGCCAGCCTGCTGCTGCCTGCAGATCTGTATGTGAGCTTTTAGTTGCATACCCACCATGCCTGCCTCTCAGCCACCATGCTCTCCATGATGATCACAGACTAACCCTCTGGAATTGTAAGCAAGCACTCCAATTAAATGCTTCCTTTTATAAGCTGCCTTGCAGGTGTCTCTTCACAGCATTAGAACAGTAACTACGACACTCAGCTTAATGACAATTCAGGTCGGGCCTCAGAAAACTAGAATACTGATAGGAATCTGGGCAAAAAAAGACTTGCTTATGAGATCCCGCGTAAAGATGAGGACTAGAGGCCATTAATAGTTACATTAGAAAAGGGCTTATTTGAGAGAGCCTGGGTTTTAAGGTGATTGGTTAATTAGCCTGGCAGAGAAAATGACAAGGCAGTCCAGCGTTTAACATGAACATTGTTGTTGATGGTTTCTTTTTGATGATTTACAATAAGAATCAGAGCAACACACAGCACAGCAGTTTGGAGATGTAGTTTACTTGAAGAGATGCTTGTCTAGCAAACATGAAGCTCGAGTTCCATCCTCAATACCGCTCTAGAAACCAGCATGGCAGTACATGCCAAATCCTAGGAGGTGGAGGCAGGTGCGTCAGGAGTTTAAGGTGATCCACAGTCGAATGGCAGCTTCAAAAATGTAGGCTACATGTGACCCTGACTGAAAGAAAAAGGGCAGAGAAACTTACAGTTTGGCCATAAGGCCTACATAAAGTTAAGGAAGGCATGATTTCTAAAAGAAAGAAAAATAATGCCATGAGAAGAAAAGCCACAAACTTTGCATCAAGAAAGATGCCATGGGGGCTTCTCAGGAAGTGGCCCTACCCATTTCAGGCTGAAGGGCAGAGAAAAGCCAAGTCACTTTAAAAAAAAAAAAAAAAAAAAAAACTTTCTAAAGACGACAGTGCCTCCAGAGTGTCCAGCACCAATAGATCCCCTTATATGCTGTTTCTCCAGATTCTTTTCATGACGCTCAGCTGAGCAGGCTCTCCGAGGCAAATGCAGCGATGGTCTAAGAAGTCCAGCTACAGTTTGATTCAGCAACAGGCATCCACATGATGCTGGTTGTGCAGGCGTGCAGAATGCAATTATCAGGGAACGGAGGCTTCTGTGATCCTGTAATGACTTCCTTTCTTTTCAAAGGAAGGCTTGGAAGGCTGGGAATATGAAAAGGTCAGGATCCCTGCAGACAGCCCACAGCAGGTGGCCTGTAATGCTGCAAGGGTAAGGCCTAAGTTGCAATGGACACCCAAGGGAGTTGGAGATCCCAGAAACATGGACTGTTTCCCACGGAAAGCTGGAAGCAATGGGAGCTGGCTGGAGCAGGAGGTCAGTTAGAAGAGTGTCTGCCTCACAAGCAGGAAGCCCTGACTGAGACCTCTGAGAGTGTCAACCAAAGTACGTCCTAGCCTCCCTTTAAAAAATGGAAGGGAGGGGCTAGCAAGATGGCTCAATGGTTAAGAGCTCTGGCTTTTCTTTCAGAGGTCATTAAGTTCAATTCCCAGCAACCACGTGGTGGCTCACAACTATCTGTAATGGATTCTGATACCCTCTTCTGGTGTGTCTGAAGACAGCTGCAGTGTACTCATATATATTAAATAAATAAATAAATCTTTTAAAAAACGGAAGGGAGGTTGCTTTAACAGTATTCAACCTCATGGGGTTTTGGGACAAAGTGAGCCATAGTATATTTTATTGTTTAAAAATAAAAATTTTGCCGGGCAGTGGTGGCGCATGCCTTTAATCCCAGCACTTGGGAGGCAGAGGCAGGCGGATTTCTGAGTTCGAGGCCAGCCTGGGTCTACAGAGTGGGTTCCAGGACAGCCAAGGCTAACAGAGAAACCCTGTCTCGAAAAACCAAAAAATAAACAAATAAATAAATAAATAAATAAATAAAATTTTGTAGCATATTTAGAGAAAAACAATGGAATCAGAGAGACTGATCTGTTTTGGCTGGGGTGCTCACTTATTTCATCATCTTAAGCAAGTCACTTGGCTTCACAGAGCTTTAGGATTTATTGTTTAGAAGGGCCAGGAATGTAATGGCAGAATCAGGCCTACCCAGTATGAAATCACTCCAAGCACTTCATAGAATAATAAGGAGAACTTTTAAGTAAAAGCGTACATCCTGATCCTGGCTAATGCCTATGGGATTCTGGCCACGAAGAGAAATCTTCCACAGCTTATGTAAGTTGAACTGTAACACATACTTTCACCTATAGGTGGCTCTTTAGGTTCCTGCCCCAAGTCACATTTTCTGAGCAGTTGGGTGGGTTTTACAGAAACAGAAAGAATCTGTAGTTTCAGTTGTTTTTCGATTGCACTCGCTGGGCTGAGAGGCATTTGCTGCAGCTTTCTATTAAGGAAGCCGGGTTTATTCTCTGGGCAGCTGGCAGCCAAGGTCATCCTCCCTTTGTTTGTCACTTTGATGAGAAGAAGGGATCCTCAAGGGCAAGCAGCCCTGAGTGACTGAGCTCTAAAGGAACAAATGCCCAGCGAAGTTAAAGTCTAATTATATTAGAAATATAATATATTATATTCCTTCCCTTTCCTTATCCCCATGGTTCCTAAGAAGTTTGGTTAGTATGCTGCTGCTTCTTAGAGTTATGTCTGAGGCATTGCTTCTTCAGGCAAAGGCTGCTTCTGTGCGACTTAATATTTTCTTTCTTTTTTTAAGAGACTTATTTATTTATTTTATGTATGCAAGTACACCGTCTTGTCTTCAGACACACGAGAAGAAGGCATTGGATCCCGTTATAGTTGGTTGTGAGCCATCATGTGGTTACTGGGAATTGAACTAAGAACCTCTGGAAAAATCAGTCAGTGTTCTCAACCACTGAGCCATCTTTCCAGCCCCAACTTAATATTTTCTAAGCAAATTTATTGGTAAATTGTCCAAGACACCTGCTTGTCATTCTAACCTCTTTTCTTCAGTAGTACTTAATCCATAGCATTGCTAACGCTAAATGTCGTAATGTGCAAAGCAGTCAGCCCTTTCCTGGCATGTGTAATGTCTTCTATCATAACTGCTTGTTCAGGATTATATATTCTTTTCAAAGAGGATAGTATTTCTAAGAATATTTTGGTTTTGCTTATGAAATTGTCTGCATGAATATTTATTAGCCTGCGGATTAAAGATCTATAACATTGAACTGCTAAATGCATCCCACTTAATTATACATCAAGTATCATCCCAATGTTGAATATTTCATCAGTGGCTTCCCTGGCTGTGAGACTGTAGAGCCTGGGGAAGGAAGGCAATCAATTAAAGAGAATTTGGTACAATCTTAAACAGAGATCATTTTTATTTTACTGCCAAGTGGAAGAACAAGGTTTTCCAAAAGATTTTTTTTTCTTTTGTTTAGATTAGAATAACTGACCCAACATTTTTAGAAGAAGCCCTGCACAGAGCTTGGCCATGATTCATTTTCCATCAGCAGAATCATTGCCTTTCTCAGTCTGGTTATATACTAGTGCTGAGGAGATGGTGTGGTGGGAAGGAGCACCCCACCCACCAAGTGGTCCCCAGCATCCACATCAAGTGGCTCACAACTGCCTGTAAATCCAGTTCCAGGAGTTTTATCACCCTTTGGCCTCTAAGGGCACCTACATGTGACTGGTGCATATAAACTCACACAGATACACGTTCACATACATTTTAAAAAATAAATAATCATAAATTGTTATATCCTTCTTTACCATGTTACTTGACAGCTCAGTAGAATCCATCTGTCTGGATGAGAAATGTTTCCTGTATGCTCATGTCTTTGAACACTTGGTTCACTGTTGGTGGTGGTAAGGAGTGGGGCTTTTGCTGGAGCAATCATCTCATGGAGGGATTAGAGCTTTCATCCCACCTCTCACTTGATCTCTCTCTGTTTCACCTGTGTGGATGGAGGTGCGATCCAAAAGTTTCTGATTCGTTCTGCCTGTTGCCATGACTGCCTACCATTATGAACTCCATCCCTCTGGAACCACAAGCTATAATAAATTATTTCTTCCTGGAGTTACTTTTGGTTGTGGTATTTTATCACAGAAACAAAAAAGTATCCAATACACTGTCTTTATTTCTTTACCCAATGTGGTGGTTTGAATATGCTTGGCCCAGGGAATGGCACTATTAGGGGGTGTGGCCTTATTGGAGTAGGTGTGGCCTTGTTGGATGAAGTGTGTCACTTTGGGCATGGGCTTTAAGACCCTCATCCTAGCTGCCTGGAAGCCAGTCTTCTCCTGTTTGCCTTCAGAACAAGATGTTGAACTCTTAGCTCCTCCTGCTCCCATGCCTCCCTGGGTGCTGCTATGCTCCCTGCCTTGATGGTAATGAACTGAACCTCTGGACCTGTGAGCCAGCCCCAATTAAATGTTGTCTTTATAAGAAGTGTGTTGGTCATGGTGTCTGTTCACTGCAGTAAAACCCTAAGACATCTAAGATAAATTCTATCTAAGTCATTTACTCTCTAAGTTACTCCTGTATGGAGAAAGATGGATAAATGAAAACCTAGCAATGCTCCTTCCTCCTTCCTCCTTCCTTCCTTTCTTCCTTTCTTCCTTCCTTCTCTTTAGATTTTTTTTCTAAAAATATCTTTTATTTGCCAGAAGTAATTGTTGTCTCAAAGGCTTACTGCTGATTAAGCTTACCCTTCCTAGTTCTTTCTGAATTCTGGCTGGCTGGTTCAACTCAGCTATTCTGGCCCAAACTCCTCTCCAAGTTGACTGACTCAAACTGGCTTCTCTTGGCATCTGAGTGAATTGCTTTTCTTGGCCTCCAACTAACTCGGGCAATTCGTTCTAATCTTCTGGTTCCTTTTATTCTCTTGTTCTTTCTGTCTTCACCTGTGTCTAGCTTGATCTCTCTGCAACCTGTCTGAACTGCATGAACTCACAAATGAACTCAACTTCACTGCACTCCTTCCTGTGCTGACTGACTGCACTGAACTCAATTTAGTGAAAAGAACTGACCCACTAGAACTCAGAGATCTGCATGCCTGTGTCTCCTGAGTGCTGATTAAAGGCACGTACCATCACACCTGGACCTAAGCTTTTCTTTACCTGAAACTTGCTCTATCCCAGGCTGACCTTGAACTCAAAGATCTGCTTGCCTCTGTCTCCTGGGATTAAACATATGTTTGTATTCCAGTTGGATCACATAGACCTATAAGGTCTTTGGATATGATCTCTTGTCAGAGCAGCCATATTGCTGGATTAAAATTCCTCTACAATTTTCCCCTTTTTAAAAAAATAAAAAATAGAGCCTTACTACGTTGCCTAAGCTGGCCTCAAATTTACAATGTCTCAGCTTCTTTGAATGTGTGCATCACTCTACCAGATTTATTACCAATCTTCTCAAGGTCAATACTATTATTCTGAAGGTTTCTAGAAGATTTTGAAACCTGACTTCTGAGATATATTTCAACTGGCTGTCTATCCACAGTTGAGAAATACATTGCTTGACACAAATGGCACACTCAATATGAGTTGATTCAATGTTTTGTTTTATCTTTGGGCACCCATTTCTCATAACTTTAGTCCTGCAAGGAGATGTTTTGATGGAGAAGAGGGTTCAGGTTCTGAAGCAAAGGGAGATGAGAGACACATAATCATGAGGACATTCTTTTTTTTTAATTATTTGTATTTGTTTATAGTTCAGTCATTACCCCCCTTCTCAGTCCACCCTCCCACAGTTCCTCATCCCATTCCTCTTCCCCTGTCTCCAAGAAGATGTCCCCCTCTTTACTCCCACCCCTACTCCTACCCCAGCCAGGCCTCCCCACTCCCTGGGGTCTCAAGTCTTAAGGGTTAGGTACATCTTCCCTCACTGAGGCCAGACCAGGCAGTCCTCTGATGTATATGTGTCCAGAGCCTCATATTAGCCAGTGTATGCTGCCTGGTCTGAGGACATTCTTAACCCTAAACCTCAAGGCAAGAGAGACTTCCAATGGACAAATCACTAAAAGCCAGAACATACCACCTAAAGCCATGTTCACCTGTGCCTGTATTGGGGTCATATCACCCTCAGGAATAATCTAGTACATTCTCAGAACACTACTTACTGATCCCTACAGGTAAGTATCCAGATCATATGAACACACTTTTAAACAAGGTGTATGCAGATGTCTAAGGGTAAAAGAATAAAGGGTGGAAATATAGTATTACATTTAAACATCAGAGAAAAAAAAACACTACAAATAATTTTTCAACAGTCACATATTCGAGCATAAACCATGATTATTTCTTAGAACTCCCTATTCTTATCCACGGTTTACCCAAATTTCATCCACATAGTTTATGTCATTAATTCTTACAATGACCCTGGATGTTTGAGATAATTGAGATTCATGTTAAATGATTGGTCTAAACACATATAGCTAAAAATAATAATATATAGGTTTATCTGGTCCCAAAGCCCTTCTTCTAGCTCAACACAATGTTTTATTTTAATGCTGTTACTTTACATTACTTAAATTTTGCTATTTTAATTTTATTATTTTTATGCCTGCCTGCCTGCTCTGTTTTTGTTTGGTTGATTGGTTAATTGGTTGGTTTTGTTTATGTTTTAGAAACAGGGCCTCACTATGTAGCTCTGGGCTATTCTGGAACTCACTATGTAGACCAAGCTAGCTTTGAACTCATGGAGATTTACCTGCCTTTGCCTTCCAAGTGCTGGGAATAAAGGCATGTAACACTATACCCTACATATGTCTTCTCTGTTTTTATGTGCACAGTGTGTGTTCTCAGTGCCCATAGAGGCCAGAAGAGGAAAGATCCCCTTGGATTGAAGTAACAGGTGATTGTGAACTGCCATGTGGATGCTGGAAACTGAGCTTGGATCCTCTTCAAGAGAAGCAAACACTGAACCATTTTTGCAAGATTTCCTGCCAAGGACCAGCCTCAGCCTGCAGAGGGGTTCCTGAGGAAGGGGTGTCTGGGAGCACTGAAAGAAATCATTTGAAGTCAAATGATGGGGTGCAAGATGACAGGCTTGTAGGCTGTTTAAGATGGCTCCTTAGACAGCTGTCTGTAGATAGCTCTTGGCTCTGTAGTCTGCTAGAGATAGTTTTCTGCTTGAGATAGTTCTCTGTGAGACACAGCTCTCTCATGCCAGGAAAAAATTCTAAAAGCTCTCTGGATGGCTCATAGGCTTTCCGACCAAAATCAGAAAAGTTGCTAGAAAAAAAAAGACATGGCTTTTCCAAGTAAAGTCAGAAATCCTGCTAGAAAATTTCTGAAGGAGTTGTGTTAGCTTTCTGAGCAGTTCTCTTTGTGTAGCCCTCTCTTGCAGACCAAACCCCAGTCTTTTATTCACATATCAATTCAGTCATTTACTCTAGGTTCCCTTCTGATTATCCCACAAATCAAAATTAGCCCCTTGATTCTTTGAAAAAGACAGCAAGTACATTAAAAAAAAAAAAAAAAAAAAAAACCCAAAAAAACCATGGAAATGAGTTCAGAGATCTGCCTGCCTGTCTTTGTAAGCACAAACAATAAACTTAGCTGGGTGGGATCTTGCCCTGTGAATACCGCTCCCCAAATATCTTTATCTCCTTCCTCAATATCTTTCTGACAAAGTGGCTCATAGTGTAATTGCCTCTGTTCTACTAGGTCTGTGAAGCCCCTTATTTAATTCCTTATATGCTTCCTTATAGTTTGCATATTGAGAAATTACATATTTTTGAATTCATGTTTTCGGAGTTCTTTTCCACAGCTTTAAGGTCACAGCATTATTTACCATTTTGCTAAGGACATTAGACATACCCTTGACTTTCAGACTCATGCTGTTTCTAATGATCATGGAGTCATTAACCTTGGCAGGGAGAACATTTCTTGAAGGAAAACACATAAAGTAAATCATGTACATTATTATATAAACAAGCCATACACCCACAGCAGCCATCAATACTGTGGAGGCCCACGCCCTGCTGGCTCTGCTCCAGGGGCAGGAACTGTGTCCTGCTGTCCAGACTGAGCAATTCTCCCACTCCTGAACCACCTCTATACACTTAATATTTTCTCCTTAACAGCAGCAAACCATTCTGCCACACCATTGCTGTAGCTACGCTTCTCTCTGTTCCTTTAGGTTGTTTCAGAATTTTTATTATAACAAATAATGCCTCTATAGATAGTTTTGTTGTTGCTCTCATAGCTGATTTTCTTCTTTTGCATTATTTCCCTGAGATAAATTCCCTGGAGGTATCACTGGGTGAAAGGTTACAAGGATCAACAAGACTCTAGCTATAATTATCAACCCATCCCCCAAACAGACCACACTATGTCACTGCATCTCAAAGGAGAGTACTATCTTCCCTCACCAGCCCCTCGTGGGAGCTGTAAGGCAAGCCAGGGTGGAGTCCTTCTGCTGCATGGGCACGCCTTGGGGCTTTATAATGTTCCCTGAAGATGGTTTATGACACAAGAATGCATACTCCAGAATAAAATCTTATATGGGATGGTGTGATCCCAACTCCCAAGTTGATTAAGTTGATTATGATTAAGTCATAAGATCAACAGAAGTTCCCCCCCCCCCTGCCTCAAGACTGACACCATCTTCTGCAGTCAGATAGCATCTCTCCACTATCAGAAGAAAAAAAAAGTGTGGTGTCTGTTAGAAATAAAGGCTAGACTTTAATGTGTGGTTTTTTCCATTCCAAACTGGGTACAGAGGGGTTGGGATAAACTATATCAATTAAAGGAAGTCCTGGCAGGGCTAGAAATGCCTTCAGGATTTACAGAGATATAAGATGGGGAAAGGCTTTTTTTTAAAAAAAATAGGTGGAAGGTTATTGGAGATTGCATATTAATATCATACAAGGCAAGAGTCCTATTTGAAGTTATGGAAAGGTTTAGATCTGAATCATACAGCACACAGCACATAGTGGGATTCATATGACACACACATATCATACATTGTAGGTGACTGTACAGTAGGCATTGTGGGAAAGTCTGGGCACAGATAGTAAGTAGAACCGGTTTGGCCGTCTCCCCAGCTGAGCAAGTGGCCTTGGATGAGATTCAGTCCTCCTTAAGCTTCAGCCTCAGATTCTGTGAAGTGAAAGCTACACTGTTTTCTGCGAACGTTGCTTTACAGACAAAATGACAGTGTGTGCCAGGCACCTAGTAAGTACTCACTTAATGCACAGAAGAGTCACTGACCGATCAACCTAGTCTTCCCCTATGTGAGTGCCTCTCAAACTTCGATGTGAATATCTCTTGGGCTAGTTCTTCAAAAAGCAGATTTTCAGATTCCATCTCTAGAAATTGCAGGATGAAGCCTGAGAATCTACAAATATAACCAAATTCCAAATTCCAATAGTTCATAAAACATACTTTGAGAAACACTCTCTTATACAAAAAAATAAAATGAAAAAAAAAAAGCATTTTCTATCACCAACAGGCTACAAAACCTTGATAGTATCCAAGAGATCAAATAGTGAATGATTTAATTTTTAAGACACCGCAGGAAGTTAACCTAATGGAATTAGGATTGTCCTACACAACATCTTATCTTTTTAGCCCTTGCGATAAACAAATGTGCCTTGGTTGGTCACAGCAATCTGTCTCTCTTCTACACTGCGGTAGATATCTCCCATTCAGCATTCGGACAGATGCTGGACCTTTAATCTTGTGTTATTGCATGTTCGATTTGTGCCTCATTTCCCATGACTGGACTTGAAGTATCTTCTGTTGTTTTATCCTCCACAAGCATCATGGAAATCCTTTGCAGTGATATACTTTTCGCATACATATTTTAATGAGTATAGATATACATGTTGAACTGCTGACCAATAACCATAGGCAAATCCTTTGCCGTGAAGGTGGCATAGACGAAGTCATGACCAGTTGGAGTCTAGGCTTTGGAAAAGGTGAGTGAATGCTATATAACCTCACAAGCTGCTTCCTCCTGTAGAGCAGCAAGAATTCTTACCTCGCAGGGCTGCTGGGAGAGTTAAATAAGAAAATGTTTACAAGGTTTGTAGCAAAATGCCTAACACCATGGTTAGGTTTAACTGACAGACACTTGCTCTTCCTAGTACCCCTGAAAGGACCACATAGAATATCCAGAGATGTTTTCAACTTCCATCTCCTAATGCAAAGTCAATAACTGGTGTGATGGTTTGTATATGCTTAGCCCAGGGAGTGGCACTATTAGGAGGCGAGGCCTTTTTGGAGTAGGTGTGTCACTGTGAGTGTGGACTTTAATACCGGCATCCAAGCTGACTGGAAGCCAGTCTTCTCCTGTTTGGCTTTGGAACAAGATGTAGAGCTCTCAGCTCCTCCTGTACCATGCCTGCCTGGACACTGCCATGTTCATACCTTGATAATAATGGACTGAACCTCTGAACCTGTAACCCAGCCCCAGTTAAGTGTTGCCTTTTATAAGAGTTGCCTTGGGGCTGGAGAGATGGCTTAACAGGTTGAGAGCACTGAATACTCTTCCACAGGACCTAGGTTCAATTCCCAACACCCATTTGACAGCTCAAAACTGTCTGTAACAGACATACATGAAGGCAAAACACCAATGAACATAAAACATTTAAAAATAATAAAATTACTTTTAAAAAGTGAGGGGCTTGCCTTGGTCATGGTATCTCTTCACAGCAGTAAAACCATAACTAAGACAATTGGTTATTTCTGAGCAAAATTGGTGTTTTCTCTTTTTATTTGTGTGTGTGTGTGTGTGTGTGTGTGTGTGTGTGTGTGTGTGTGTATTTCATGAGCAAGCACTCTTGGGTACCTGTGGGTCTGTGTGTGTGTATGTGTGTGCGTGTGTGTGTGTACTTAAACATGTGTGTGGCACATGTGTGAAGGTCAGAGGACAACTTGCAGGAGTTTATTCTCTCCTACCACCATGTAAATGCGAATTGAACATAAGTCATCAGGCTTAGCAGCAATCGTCCTTACCCACTGAGCCATCTTGCTCATTCAGCTTGCTTCACTCAGGGTTTACTGACACTAGTCATGTGACCAGCATGGGCATTTCTTCACTTGATTCTTCACCTTGTTTTTGAAACAGGGTCTCTAACTGAATCTGGAGCTCACTGGCTTGGCTAGGCTGGCCGGCCAACAAGCTGCAAGGGTCCTCCTGGCTCTGCCTCCTCAGCACGTGCTGTCATATCTGGCTTTTTATGTAGGTGCCCTCAAGCTTGTTTGCCAAGCGTATGAACACCTCAGCCCCCTTTTCTTTTGTTTTGAGGTCTAGAATTTTAAGCTTTAGGAAACTGGTTGTCCAAAAATGTATGTGGGCTCTCTTTAGAGATGAGAAAGCCATTTACCATCCCGGCTTCCATAAAGCAATACATCTAAGACTTATGCTTCGCAGATCTTCTCTGGTCATGTGATAATCATGACTTTTCTCCCATTGCTGAGGAACATCTAGTTTCCAAAATAAAGAATATGAATCCCACCTGAAAGAAGACATGTGAGCTTTCAGCTTTGCGCTGTAGTTAGAAAATATTCTGGTCCTAGGAGTGAGGCAGACATTGGGATTTCAGTGCTACTGTGAGAGCACTGGACCTGCCTAGTCCTCTGGAATACAGTCAGTTAACTATAAGAGGGTCTGTGCCATGGAGAAAATTGTATTATATATATAATACAGAAAATATATATGTATATTATGTATATAATACAGAATATATATAACATAATATGATATTATATATTACATATTATATCTATTACATATTATATATTACATATATTATGTATATGATATTATCATATATTATATGTAATATATATTCTGTATTATATATATTCTGTATATATACAGAATAATATATTCTGTATTGTATACATATACACATACACATACTTATATATATAGTAGGCATTTCAGCTAAAAGCAAGAAAACTGAGACAGTTCTTGGTGTCTAAGAATAAAGTGACTAGTGGTTAAAACACAAGAGCTTTATTTGATGGATTACAAAGGAATTGTTCTAAAGGGCTGCACAGAATTACCTCTAAAAGGCTCTGAGTACATTTTATGGAAACCAGAAAAAAATGCAAAATTTAGATAAGCTCAGGGCTTTCTGCAATTGTGGAGTGATATAAAACCTTCCCAGTGCTCCCTGGCTCCAACAAGAGCCAGTAAGAACCTTAGGCTTAGGTGGTGGGATTGTGACATCATCAACACTCCAGCCAATCTCTTTGATGGTGATTTGCATAGTTTACTCCTAATCCAAAAGAATTTGATTTCTTTTTATGATAGCACTGAGTGGAAGTGTTATTCTCCAACAGAAAAGGGAGAAAAACTGCGTTAACAAAGAAGTACTTGTAATGACATTGAAATAAAAATACAGTGATCAAAATTATAGCTAGTCCTGAGAGTGCTTTTCCCTTCTAAATGTTCCACTCGATATGCTAAATCTTAGCTCTCCAACAACTTGATAACTCATTATTCATTTGATGTTTAAATGTTGTTTTAAAATGTGTTTCTAGGGAGGTGGAGGCAAGAGGGTCAGAAGGTAAGGGTATCCTTGGCTACAATAGTGAATTGGAGGCCAGCCTCAACTATATGAGACTCAGTCTCAAAAAAAAAAAATTTTTTTTTTAAAAAAATTCCTAACTTTTAACAGAATAAAAGATCATACTTAACAATTTTCTGAGATCATCCAAGAATCTTTCACTGTTAAGAAAAAGAGAAACTGCCGGGGGCAGTGGTGGCGCATGCATTTAATTCCCAAACTCAGGAGGCAGAGACTTGATGGGAATACCCAGGGGGCTCCCATCCACTCAAAGGAAAAGGGGAGGGGGAAGGAGGAAGAATTGTGGAAGGGAGTAACCAAAGGGGACAGTGAGCAGGATGTAAAGTGAATAAGTAAAATAATAATAATTAATAATAATAATAGACAAGACTAGCAGTCTTCCCACTATACCAGATTTAGTTATAATAAGTAGATGTGTCAAAACAGAATGAGACATTCTACTCCTATATGCCAAACATAGCCTCTTGCTTTGTAAGTTTGCAAAGGTTTGTCCTACCTTAAATATAAACATACAATTTGTGCTCGTGTTTTCTCAAAGCAACAAAGAACAATAAGATGATCATTAATCCAATCCTTTAAAGCAGGATTTCAATCAGCCAAAGTACTTTCAAGTTGTTTAGATTTCGGGTACTTATTTGTGTTCTACGGCCAATGAGAATCTGCCACTGGCTTCAAGTCAGTAGGTATGGGTCACTTAGGTCTCTCTCCAATGATGACACTCCTAAACTTCCTTTGAAGTAGCATTTTTTTTGTAGTATGTTTTTTGTAGTTGTGAAATTCAGAAGTAGCTGAGACCTATCTGAATTCTATGGATGACATCTGAGATAGAGGTCATAGCCTGTATATGCCAGGCTATGTATATTACCCAACACTCTAAGAAGTATATAGTATATACTAAGTATATAGTATATACTAAGAAGTATATAGTGGCCATTACCACAATTTCAAAATAACTAGGAAACTTGAACATGCTTTAGGAGTGGAGGTATAGTTTAGTGGTAGAACATATGCTTAGTGAGTCCCAGTAACTCACCCTGGAAAGAAGGAAAACAAAGACAATTTTATGAAACACACCGAAGACTTCCTATTGATCTGTTTCACACCTTGGACATTGTTGTTATGGCTATTCCTGGTTGTCAACTACATCTGGAATGAACTACAATCCAGAACTGGAGGGCACATCTGTGATGCATATCTTGAGACTGGAAGGCACAAGTGTCTGACCTAGATCGTGACGTGGGATGACACACACATTTGATTCAGATCTTGAGGCACAGTGGCCATGAAAAGCTTAAGCCCATGCAACCCAGTACACACCTTTAATCCCAGGAGACTGAGGAAAGCAGATCTCTGAGTTCAAGGCCAGCCTGGGACAGAGCAAGTTCCAAATCCAGGCGTGGTAGTACACCATACCTTCTACCTAAGGTCTATATAAGGGCATTGGAAGAAGGAAGACTCTTCTTTGTCTGCTTGCACTTACTTGCCAGCACGTCTGTCAGAACCCACTTCTTCCAGCTTATACAGAAGACCAGCTGAAGCAGCTAGCCTCATAGGACTGTTGAGCAGCTACTACTAAATTCCCTTAATATATGGAGACATTCCATAAGTTCTGTGACTCTAGAGAACCCTGACTAACACAGACATAATATATATGTAATACTATTTTTAAAAAAATCAAACTTAAGCCAGATGCTTCTAATTTCAACCCTCAGAGGCTTAGCCAGGGAGATTACAATTTAGAGGCTAGCCTGAGCTATATATAGTGAAGCACTGCCTCAAAATCAAACTTGGATGATTATCGATTTGTTAAAGAAATGAAGCATAAACAAAAACTATGATGATTTCTGCTTCCGGTGGTTATTCACGTCTCAGTTATGTATGTATTTATGTATTTATTGTATTTTCATACATACAAGTGCTTTGCCTGCATGTATGACTCTGCACCATGTGTGTGCCTAATGCTTGCTGCTCAGGCAGGCCAGGAGAACTGGCCAGAGAGAGTGTTGGGTCCCCTGCGACATAAGTTGTCAGCTGCTTGTTGGGCACAGAGAACCGAACTCAGGTTCTCTGGAGGAGAGCCCAGTACTCTTAACTGCTGAGCCGTATCCTCAGCCCCATCCTTGAAGGATTCTTGAAGAATCCCTTCTGCTTTTCTTCAGCTTGGAGTCAGGGAGGGCCCACTGTGTGTCCCAAACTCCTTGCTACCCAAGACTTGCTCATGCTTTCGGGGTCTCTATACGTCTCCCAGCTCAGACAGAGAGCACTGTGTACCACGGGAATCTGCTCCTCACCGGCTGTCTAGCCCTGCCCACGATCTGCTCTGGCACTCTGCCATTCCTCACTATTGAAAATCCGAAAGGCTTATAGCTTTGTATTCCCAAATTGTGCCTGATACTGTGTAGTGGATATTTTTTTTTTTTTTTCATTCCCAGCCCATTCTAAATTCCCATCTTCTAAAAACAGAGCAGCTCAGTTTAGAAAGTGGCTCCCTGAATAGAGTAAATTCTTAACAACTTGGTCTCTTTAAGGATACACATCAAAATAAGAGATTGGAAAGGGTGAGGGGAAGCTTAACAGAGTTAGGAAACTCGAAGACTAGTGGGACCGAAGTGAGGCTAGAAGGGTTTGATGAGTGTGAAAGAGACTGGTAAACTGTAAAATCCTTCAGACAAAGCTCTGACTCACAGGGAGGCGCAGCCTCTCACAGCAGCCCAGGCCAGTGTTTCTCAGATGTTACAGTGCGTGAGAATTACCCAAAGGGCTTGTGAAACACGGATCTTTGGGTCCATAACTTTGGATTTAGTAGTATCTAGGAATTTGTATTTCTGTCTGATCCCCTGGTGGTGGAGGTGGTGGTGGTGGTGGTGGTGATGCGGGTCCCAGTCAGTTTATGCCTTGAGAACTACTGACTGCTGAATTAGGGCAACACATTAACGCCAAAGACGTTTTGCATACAGTTTGCAGAAAGAATAGTTATTAGTGTAGTAGAATACTACTACTCTCCATTTTTTGGTAACCCCTCATCCGTTCTCATCTTCCAAATTGCTCGGCGATAGTATGGAGCAAACGTAACATTCCTTTCCTATTCTGTATCATTAATACCTACCATTAATACCCATTCCTGTTTAAC
Source organism: Arvicanthis niloticus (assembly GCF_011762505.2). Taxonomy (NCBI): domain Eukaryota; kingdom Metazoa; phylum Chordata; class Mammalia; order Rodentia; family Muridae; genus Arvicanthis; species Arvicanthis niloticus. The sequence goes on along the minus strand of NC_047667.1, from coordinate 21,525,970 downwards.
AGCTGCTTCCAGTGAGCAGGGGACTCTCACATGTATTGGGGCGCCGAATTTCTAAACGTGAAGCCCACGTTCTCATGAGATGTGTATTTAAAACAGAGAAAGAGGGGATGTGGCAGAACAGTTCCTCTCCTTTGCTTTTGTAGCTATGAAGGTAGGCATGGGTTTGTGACTCAAACACGTATTCTAGAAGGGACCAGCCTGTTTCTAAGTGAAGGGATGCATATAACATAAGGCGCAAAGTTAGGGGACTGATGATAAACACCTTAATGTGCCCCCCCCCCCCACGACAAAGCGAATGGGCGGGGTGATCGTGAAGGCCTAGCCTGGGAGAGGTCGCTCCAAAGCCGGCCCAGCGCTGAGTTCCAACACAGCCTCAGCCCTCCAGACCCTCCCGGGGGACGTGCAGTGCAACCAAGCCTACAACGGTGTCCGCGCGCCGTCGCGCAGCCCTCCGGCCTTCCCATTGGCGGGCGGCGCCATCTGCGCTCGCCTCGCCCTGGCGCCGGCGGGCGGAGGCCGGGGCGGGGTAGGCCGCGCTCGCGGCGGGCTGTGGCCGCAGCTTTGCGCTGCCGCTAACGAGGAGCGGGGCGCCGGGCGGGAGGAGGCAGGCCCATGCGGGGCGGCGGCGGGCGGCGGGGCCGGGTGCCCAGGGCGGCCCTATGGGACCCGCCCGGCCCGCTCCCGCTCCCGCGCGCCCTGCCTGGCCCAGCAGTCCGGCCTGCGGGCAGGGATGCGCGGTGTGGTCCAGCTGCCCGCAGCCCTGCGAGGCCCTGAGGCAGAAAGTTTGGGGGTCGGGAGCGGCCCACCTCCCGCGCCAGTGACTGCCTAAGGACCGCTGCAGCCCGCCTTCGCCCGCGACCTGCCTCCGCTCCCCAGGTCGGAATGAACTATCCCAAGGCTTCCCTTCTTCACCCCTCCCTCATCCTCCTTTAAAAAGATAATTTCTTAAATTCAAGAACTCGTGATCTGCCTACTCCCCTCGTCCATAATTTAAACCCCAGGTCTTTTGAGTGCAAGAGGGGGGGTGCGGTCTCTCTCCAAGATAGCACGCTAGAAGGACAGATTCCCCTTGCCGACCCACTTACACCATGAAGAGGTGCAAATCGGACGAGCTGCAGCAACAGCAGGGCGAGGAGGATGGGGCTGGGATGGAAGACGCGGCTTGCCTTCTGCCAGGCGCGGACCTCCGGCATGGGGAGGCCTCGAGTGCTAACTCCCCTGGCGGGCCAACTTCAGATGCTGGCGCTGCGGTGGCACCCAACCCGGGTCCCCGAAGCAAGCCTCCTGATTTAAAGGTGAGCGCAGACCGTCTCCAGGAAGCCCAGCCTGCCACGTAGCTTCCCCCCACCCCTCGCAGAAGTGTCTTAACCGAATAAAAGTGATGGGGAAGCTCGCAGAGGTCAGAGAGGATGAATGATGTTCGGCTAGGTCCGGAGGGGGAAGCTAGGTACCATTTGTTCCTGTCTATCAGCTCCATCTCAGGCCTCTGTGTTCTTCATTATTCAGCAAACGTTCTAATGACTCACTCCTCTGAGATTGTTTGAAGAACGTGTGTGAAACGCTATTTGCAGACAAAGGGCTGGAGAAATCTAAGATGCTAACTTAGAAAGTTCACAGTACTCTCCCTTCTTTAGGAAGTCTAGAGAAGAAGATTGTAGCTTGGGAAGCTAAATAGGGTGACCGTTACCTTCCTATGCCAATTAGCCTCCCCCGAGTGCGGATTTTTTTGAGCATCTTCCTGAACGAAGCTCAGTTTGTCTATCGATGAAAAGGGGGTGTAGATGTCTTGCCGTTAGGTGGAGCCAGAGGTTAAGCTAGTGCTTGGAGATCGTCTCTGCCTCCTGAACCAACCCCCAGGGTGGAGAACTGACAGGTGGCAGGGCAGAGCCTAGGCTGATTGGGGCCTCGGTTCAAGTTGCACACATGCTGAGCCGGGCAGCTAGAACCAGAATTGGAAAGGGCCGTTCACTCGGAGCTGTTTATTTTCCAGCCTGAGGTCTTCCAGACAATTGGCGAGCTGTATTGAATATATCTCCGTATCAATTACAGCAGCAGCCAGAATAAATAATGTACCTTTGCTGGAGTTACCATCGGGACTGCCAGCTCAGGCCCTTCAGGCCAGCTCACAACTGGGCTGAGAGAGATGTCAGCCCCGGGAAGGAACTTAAATGCCTTGGGGATTGATGCCTTGGAAATTTTCTCCGGAAAGGGTGCAGGGTCTGGGATAGGGGAGCAGAAAGGACTCCCGTTAGGTTAAAGCCTGTATACAAATGGCTGTGGGCAGTGTGGCTGTGGGCCCTGAGAAGCTCACTAGAATAAGCTAATGACAGTCCTCCTTTGGCCTGAGCAGCTCAAAGTCAGGAAGCCAGGTGAGTGCATGTGTGATTGTGTGTGTCTGTGTGTGTTCATTTTGTCCTTTGGGAGAAGGGAGCCCACTCACTTCTTGTGTGGACTTTTAAATTGTTATGGAAGTTTTGCAAACCTGACCTCTTTCCACCCACCTTATACCTAATGATGGACTCTGTTGACACGTAGGCTTTCTTCACAAAGCTTGTGATTTCCCCAGGCTCCAAGAAGTGTCATTCCCTCCCCCAAGTGACATGTTTTCTGTTCTAAGTGAGATGGCAACCACAAAGAAGTCCCTTTAATGCTGAGTGGAACAGGGAGCGATCCTTTGGCCTCCCTCTGCTGGCTGTAGTAAGGGGGCTATAGTTTCTCTGTGTCTATAAAGCTGCCCGAGGCTCCTCGTCTGTACCATCCTGTGTCATCTTCTTTGATGACATTCATTTTGGTCAGGGGCAGATAGAGCTACAACTCTGTGCTTGACTACACTATGTTAACTGATGAACCGTCCTGAAGAAGAATTGAGGACCCTCACCTACACACACACACACACACACACACACACACACACACACACACACTTCTATACAGCCCAGGCAGTGTGGACCTAAGCTCATGCAAGCACAGGGAGACACACAGCAATTGCCTGTTTATCTCTGTGTGCCTCATCACAACATGTTTACTGCAGGACAGAGACCTCCCTATCAGACGTGACTCGGGGGCCACCAAAATGTGACATGTCACTTAACTTTTCTGAAGAAAGGAACAAGGGATATTGGAATGTAGCCAAACTTGTTTTCCAGTGCTGGACAAGTTTTTCATGGCTGACAGTTTAGTGGAAAAATTTTATCATTGTCTCTGGAACTGGGTGGGAGTTGACTTGTTCTAAATTTGATAATGGCACCAAGAAGGATGCGATTACTTTTTAATCTGTAGTGCCCGTCTCCCATGCCCATGTTTAGTTGATGCTGTTCAGGAGCTCTGGCTTGCTTTTGCTTTTGAACTTGGAGATAGGAACTTTCAGTCCTTTAGTCCCTCTTCTATTTTCTTGTGACAGCTCCAGGCATGGTGACTGATTGTGTGTCATGGAGACAATCATCTTGATTGTTGAGCAAGGAGCAGAGGCATGGAAAGCTCTGTCTAAAGCACCTCCGTAGTAGGAGAGAAAGAGGAGAATTCAGTCTTTGCTAGAGATCTGAATGATGCTCTGCCAGTGATGGCCAGCAGTGTCAGGGGCTTCTGCTGTCCCTGGTCCTTCAAGGAGGATCATACTGTGATGTGCATTTCTCTGTTTATTTTATGTGGAGGTTGAGGTGGGGATGGACTTCCTGAGATCATAACCAGAGTCTTGAGCTTGCTAGACAAGCCCTCCATCACTGTAAATTTCTTCTGTGGTAGTTTGGAATCTGTGATTAGGGGGTGGGGGGTGGTGTCAGAGAAATAGTTACATAGTAACATTTTTAAACAGTAACTATAACAGAAAAGCAACCTGCAAATGGGCCTGGCCCCACAGGAGGCTTGTGCAAACACTTCTGAGGCTTTGCCAGAGCTTCGTAAAAGCATGTATCCTCCAGGGGAGAGATCTCAGCAGACAGTATGTAACGGGAGCCTGAGAGTTTAACATGGATTTCTTTAACCACAGCAACTCTTTTGATCTCATGATTCTGTCCTTTGCTGCTATCCAGAGTCCCTGCTTGTTGAGGAGACACTGCTGGCTGACCACAAGTGTAACAGAATTCTCTAGCAAGGAGACTGGCTGTAATGAGAAGGGGTATGGGGAGGAGCTTAGAAGAACTCTGCACACGGAGATCGGGTTCAGAATACAGCCTGTAGTTGAAGTCTGGGAGAATGGCTGAGCTTAGTGTGCAGCTCTGTCCTGAACCCAGGAGAAGCCCAAGGTTGGGGGAAGGCATTGCCCATCTCCCACCATTCCAATCCCACTGCTTCATACAGGAACAGAGCCTTTCCTGAGAGGAAAAGCCTGGGGATACTAGCCAGGGAAAGGTCCCAGAGGTGCTCTGTCCCCTGATAAAAGCTGGGTTTCCCCCCTGGGATTTTTGAACAGTATCATGATCATTTCTTAAAGAAAATAGGGGAGTTCCACCTTCTATTGTTCCTGTCTGGTTGGAAGCGCTCTTGACTCAAGGCTCAGGGCCTGTTTGTCTGTTCATAGCGTATTCTGTTCTCTCTTCCTACTGAGTGAAGGGCAGGGAAAACAACAGATGCCAAGGGAAATTAGAGCTGAACCCTAGGTGGGTTTCCTGTATGGGTGCTCGAGGGTGTTTCAGTGTCCTAGGAATGGCTCCTGTTCCTTCCCTGTTCTTTTAGGGTAGGCTTGTGTTAGTCTGTTGACTAACAGATAACTGGATGCTTTAAAAAGGAAAGATGTTATTATAAACACTGAAATAGGACATGCATATAAAGGTGTCCACAGAGAGACATGTGTGCAGTTTAATAAAAGCAGAAATAGACAGGTCATCTATTCACAAAATAACATTGATATCCCCGACCCTCTGCTTTTCTGTTCTATTGTTTTATTTTATTTTTTTAAGGGCCAGGAGCTGGTTAAAATGTGTGTTATCAGTCTTTAAATAAAGGAGAAGACTCGATACTTTGTGGGGATGGGCTGGAGTATCCTGGGACTTTGGATGATTCAGTGGAGTATGGCTATCCTGGGGTACAGTGTCCCTGCAATCTGTGGGGCATGGGGCCCTGAGGTAGATTTCATCAGGGGAAGCAGGATTGAGGGAGACCTAACCCAGGAAATGGAAACTTAGTTCTTCAGCAAGGCAGTGCCTTCGTTTTCTGGAAAGCCTCCAGGGCCCCCAGAATGAAACACTTGCAAGAAAACCCCCAGGACCCCCAGGCTTCAGCGTGCTTGGGGCACATGCAGTGGAATACGGGACATGGAGCATCCTTAATCAAGGAGAACGCTTGAAGAGGAGGTGGCTTGAGATCAGAATAGTAAAGAAAGGGCAGAGCATTAACTAACAAACGAGGAGAATGCCTAGCTAGGATTTGTAAGATGACAGGAACCTAGACCTCACTATAGTGTTTACCCTGCTCCCTTTCCCTGTCAGTGCCGGGGACCAGAGAGCTCCGAGAATGCTCAAGTTGCTAGTTTTGACACATCTTTACCGTATGAGGACACTGGATCCTGAAGCCCCGGATGGCCCCCCACCCCCAGCCTGCAACAATATTCAGAGCAGCCCTGTGTGTGGGCTCAGGAGGAGCTAGGGCCTGCAGGGAAGCATGTGGCAAAGGAAGCTCTCTGTTCTGCCACATATTGGGTTCTAGATTCACTCCCAGCTGCCCTAGTTGCAATTCAGTGTTTACAGAATGTGCTTCTTTTTTTGTGTGTGTATCCAATTGTGGCTTAGCTGCCAATCACAGCAAGAGTGTCTTCCTCTACAAGGAGTTGAAACATTGAATGGGTTGTGAATATGGAGGTAAGGTTAAGTGCAGCTGTGGATAGGGAGAGGTTTGAAGGTGCTGGGGAGTGATGGGTGGTCTTACTTACAACCCCAGATCACCTGTGTTTACCTTTTCCATGAGACTTGGCATCTTTTGAAAATGCCCATCCAATAGGATGGTAGTTCTTTGGACCCAGGCCCTGGCTAAACAAGAGTCCATAAAGAAGGGTCCACTCTTGTCTGCTAAACATAGGAGTCTGTCATTTGTGAAGCTGGAAGAGGACAGGCAGGTTGTGGATTTGACTTCTCAAACCAAACTAGCAAAGGTTTCCCCCTTCCAGCCACATTAGCCGAGAGATAGCCGCTGTAGGAAAGGAAGCTAGCCGCAAGGGCACCAATGCCCAGCAAACCCTCCCTGAGCCATCTGTGAGGACAACAAGATCATTCTCCTTCCAAGCCAACACATTCTTGGCAATTACTAAGATGATAGATGGAGACGGGTTCGAGCCATAGCAGGAGGGATCTGGGTTAGAAAACAAGCAAAAAACTGCTCAGCTGAGCACTTTAAAATGTTGGAAAAGAGTAAGCCTGTGGAGAAGGCGATTCTCTAAGGATTACATCACTTTTTAGGATTGTTTTTGTAGACTAGGAACAAATAAGTAAATTGTAATAGCCAGGTTTGCCATGAGGTCTCCGCCTGGTAATAGGTGAGACAGCTGCGGCTCGGTAGCCACTCATCTTGTCAAGGATTCTGCAAACCGGTGGGGGAAAGGTAGGAGAGCCCTTCGAGAGCACTCTAGAAGCAAAGTCGAAAGACAGCACATGATTGATGGCAATGAATGTGCACATAATGAGCCCTCATGGGTTTGGAGTAGAGGGATGCCATGGATGCTGGCATGACCAGAGAGCGGGCAGAGGGGACCGCTATGACAGGCAGAGGCAGGGAGGACACATATCTCAATGGCAACTTTAATAAAAAGTCTCCTGTGGGGTCCATGAGTTAGTTCTATGCAGAGACCCCCAGTGGGTGAAGGTGACCTTTCCCAGCTGACCTTCCTTATCTCCAGTCAGACTGTTCTAAGCACAAAAGGCACAAGAGTTCAAATGGGGGTCGGACTGGGACTCAACTGCTCTTGGTGTAAGTAAGGCCTGCTTTTGTTTGTTGTTTTGGATGTGAATAGATCCTGGGGAAGAAGAAGGAATCCAGAAACCTCCCATCGCTATGTTTCCAATAGAAACCCTAAGCAGGCTGGGAACCAGCCTCTTCATGCTGCTGCCTCTCCACCACTCTGTGGTCAGCAGCATGAAGCCTGGGGGTAGGGGGACAGACCCTGCCCCCTCTGCAGCCTGCCTTGGCTGTTTGGGGGGGGGCAGTGGAGACTTCACAATGCCCTCAAGATCCTGACAGTCTCTGTGGGTTTTCCTAGTGACTCGTTCTCTAAAGCTGGCCCTGTTTCCATAGAGACCCTATAAATAGAGGAAACGTTGGCGACCTAGGCTTATAAAGGCTCAGGGTGACCTAGGCACCCGTGAGTCCTCACAGCCATGTCTGTGCTAGGGCAGAGGGGATGCCAGACCAGTGGAGGAAGACTAAACAGCTGATACCTGGGGCTCGTTAGCTCTGTTAATTGTGTCTTCCCATGACCGTTTGAACGATTCCGAGATTTTGATGAGGACATAGGGACCTGCAGGTATTGGATACTGGTTTAGGTCATGTTGTTGTAGACAAATGGTGCCAAGGACACCACACCCTGAAGCCTTTTCCTTTTGACATCTTTAAGCTGTCTTTGCAGAATCTGGAGCAAACTTCCCTTTGTTGGACCCACACCCAGGGAGGAGAACAGCTGAAGCCTGCTGTTCAGAAACCACAGGGTTCTCAGAAAAGAGCACCATTCTTCCTGAGAACACAGCACCGCCCAGAGAGCATGAGTCCTCCCTACTCTTGAAGACAGTTCCAGGGGAGGGTCAGTAGGACTCCCTCACTGCCATCCCCAGGTGAGCTGGAAGCTGCCCTTTCCAGCTACCCCCTGGCTAGCCTGGGGACACACTGTATTCCCTATGGATAGAGAGAGCTTGTGCCCCATCCCTGACTCTTCAGCCTCGCAGGTCTCTTCTTGACACATGGTTTCATCTGGCCACGGCAGTGGCTTTTGGCAGCTGGAGCAAAGCAAAAGTCAGTGTGGAGAGCAAGTGAGTGACATTTAGAAGCTGGAACCTGTTAGTCAGAGCAGGTGGCGCGTTCTGCTGCGTTGGTGGTTAAGTTCCCTCGAGCTAGTCGCCATGGTTTTCCTCACTTCTGAAACTTGGGGCTGGGTATGTATATGAACTGAGGGTTTTTTTTTTTTTTTTCTTTTTTCCCCTCATTATGTTATGTCAAAACCCTAACCATCTCACTGACTCCCACAGGTAGAAGCAGCTGGCCCGTGTGTCATCCTGCTATTCTTGCTTCTTACTCCCCCCACCCCATCTTGTTCTTTGACTTACTTTTTGTTCTTTTCCTTTATATCTTCTGTGGACTTTTAAGAGTCCTGAGCACTGCTGGTGCAAAGATCCTTCACATGCAGAGCACCTGGGGAGGGAGAATGAAGATTTGATCTGAAGACCCGTGACTAGAGACCCATGTCCTGTGATGAGGCCTGAGCAGAACCCCCTACAGTTCAGTGGCCCTCCCTCCTGACTAGATTTTTTTATGATAGATTTTTCTATGTTTTGATCCTGCCTTAGGAGATCCTGTTGTCCTAGGAGATGCAACACCTACTGTAGTCTCGTGCCAGGTGTGGGCCAGGGGAGGTAAATTCAACTAGAGCTTGGAGGCTCATCTTTGTGATTTGAATTAGCCACCCAACAATTATGTGCCTCAGTCTTTTTTTTTTTTTTTTTTTTTTTTTTCCATCTGCAAAATGGAAGATGGCTACTATGGTCTGTCAGTTATAAACTCCTGGAATAAGACTAGTGTCAGGTTAGACTGATAGCAAAAGTTGAAAACACTCTGTATAATTTTAAAAGCAAATTAGACACGGGTTGTAGGGGTGGAGAGGATATGGCTGGTGGGTAGCTGAGATTCTCTAACCCCCTGCCCCATAATGCACCAGATCCCAGGGCTCTGTACCCAGGAACTCAACTAAAGTCTTTTAGGGGAAATATTGTCGCCCTGAGTGGGTGGGAAAGAGGGGCTTCTGTGTTGGAGAAGCAAGTTAGGAATAGGGTGTGGGGGAAGGGCCTGGAATAGAATGTAAGAAAGTTCAGAGGATGTAGTGTATTTAGCGGGAACAGTTGGGCAAAATCCAGGGCCAGGAGGTGTCTTGTTGGAAGTCTTGCGTCAGCTTGGGCTTGGCCATGTGAGAAAGAGAGTTGGTAACTCAGCTGTAGCCAGGATCAGTCTGGCTCACTCTGCGGTTAATGACACATGTGTGCTACCTTCCACTCTACCTTGGACATTTTGGTTCTGTCCAGTATAAATTCAAGTGGGCTTGGGGTGCTGCCTCTCTGAAGGAACGGCAACCCTGGGAGCACCTGGCATGGAAGACCTGTTTCTAGGGCTGCTCCAGACCTCAGCTCTTCAGAAGAAATACTTTCCCTATCTATGGGTGCCAGCGTGTGGTTGTTGCTTTTGTAGGAATCTGGGGAAACAATGAGACTATGCAGGAGAGAACAGATCTCCAAACTCAGCTCATGGTGAGGTGTCGGGATGGACAGACATAGCCTGTGAGGTTCCAGGCCCCAGGGGTGGACTGTAGGGCTTGAATGAGCATCCTTCCGTTTTGTGCTGGTGAGGGTCTGGTGGTCTCACGGAAGCATAGGTGCAACTAGCCACAGGTAGCACTGAGTGGACAGACACTCAAAAGGTGGAGACTTATGCTTTCCTGCTTTCATCATGCTCAAACTTTTGCTCTGTTTGTTTCTAAAAGGAAAAAAAGAAAGAAAACTAACATGTCTAATTTTTTGGCTCACTCTGCGGTTAATGACACATGTGTGCTACCAGTTACTCTACCTTGGGCATTTTGGTTCTGCCCAGTATAAATTCAAGTGGGCTTTGGGTGCTGCCTCTCTAAAGAAATATTAAAAAATTATTTTAATGATTTAAAAAATAAATGTAGGTTACTTTGTGAGGTTATAAGATGTTGGCACAGAGAAAACCCTGCTGTGGCTCCTGAGCCTCAGTAACTTGGCTCTGTTTCCCTCTTAGAGGACAAAGTATAATGTTTCCCCTGGTCTTCAAGTCCCACCCACCTTCCCACAGCTCTGGAGCTCTTCAGAAGACGTGGCCTACACAGATAAGCCATCTTCTCATGGGGAAGCTGCCTGCCGTTACATGGCAATTGCCCTGGCAGCCCGTCCACCAGCTGTTTATCCTGGGCAGTGCTGGGGGTTAGGGGTAGCAGCTGGAGTCTCTTGGGGCAGTGCCACAGCAGGGCATCAGCAGGCTCCAGGGCTTCAGCTTGGTTCTAGTTTAAGGGGAAATGAAGGCCTTGTGTAGACAGCAGTAGATACTCTAGGCTCAGAAAAATAATGTTTATTTCATTGTCAGCTATGTCAGAACTTAACTGGCTGTGAGTATCAGAAAGTCATAGGAGAGACATGAGGACAGAGGTAGGTTTTGTAGATTCTTCTGGCATGTGTTTGTCCTCTGTCATTGGCTACCAAATCCCCAGACACTACTTTCACATCCCAGATAGAAGAATTAGAAAGGACCAGTCCCTTTATGGGGAAAGTGAAGCAGGAAGTTCTAGCAAGGTACATTAACACCTTGCAGTTTGATTGGTGAGAAAGGCTTCCACTGGGTGCCGAATTAGTAGAGCCTGCTTCAGAGGTATATCCTGGTTATATGGACCTGCTTTTTCCAAGGACTGTCACAATGAGACCTCCGTAGAAGGCATGTTTAGTGATCTCAATGCCCCAGTGCAGCCTGAAGGACAGTCTGACATAGAAGAAAGGAGGTAATGAGGCTGGGGAGACCATTTGAGAAGGATATAATCCAGGAATGCCTATGTACTACTTATGTGCTACTAAGCCACAGGCTATAGCCTAAGAACATCCTGTTTAGAAATCTGAACTTACTTTAGAAACCAAAGGGTAGATGACCTTGTAGGCATGGCAGGCCACCCATAGGGATCCCTGCATTCGGATGTCTATACTAGCTGCTCTGGTCTTTCATGAATAGACCCATCTTCAACCCCAACTGACAAGACATCCAGGAGCTTTCCACTAACCAGTGCTTTTCATCTTTCCCCCTTAAGAAAATCCAGCAGCTCTCAGAGGGCTCCATGTTTGGCCACGGCCTGAAGCACCTGTTTCACAGCCGCCGCAGGTCACGGGAGAGGGAGCACCAGGCGTCTCAGGAGGCCCAGCAACAGCAGCAACAGCAGGGCCTATCCGATCAGGACTCCCCAGATGAGAAGGAACGCTCCCCGGAGATGCACCGTGTCTCCTATGCAGTGTCCCTGCACGACCTTCCTGCCCGACCTACTGCTTTCAACCGGGTGTTACAACAAATCCGTTCCAGGCCTTCCATCAAGCGGGGCGCCAGCCTGCACAGCAGTGGCGGGAGCAGTGGCCGCCGCGCCAAGAGCAGCTCCCTGGAGCCACAGCGTGGCAGTCCTCACCTGCTTCGTAAGGCCCCCCAGGACAGCAGCCTGGCCGCCATCCTGCACCAGCATCAGGGCCGACCCCGTTCCTCCTCTACCACCGACACCGCCTTGCTCCTGGCTGATGGCAGCAGTGCATACCTCCTGGCCGAGGAGGCAGAGAACATCGGGGACAAGGTAAGTCTGGGTGAAAGGAGAGCCACGATGAAACCTCTGAGGTAGACCTGGCGCTCTGACTGGCACTGCTGATGCTTGCTTCCCTGTTATCTGTCCTGACTGAGGAGTCAGGATATGAACAAGCCAAACACGGGAGTGCATTATCCCAAGCACTAATTTTTGTTTGTCTAGGGGATTGTTTTTTCAAAAATGGTCGTTTGCCCAAGCTGATAGTAATTTCGGTTTGTTTTCCTTAAACGTGTTTTGAGGAGGCTGAGGCCTAGTTGTTCTTCTTATTGGCAGCATTAACTAGCCACTGTATCTCTTTGCTTGTCTGTATTGCCAATTGAATATGGGGGCAGTGAGAGTAAAGAGTTAGCATAGGTAACTTCCTGGACTTCTTTACTGTGATTATTACCAACTGAAAAAGAAGGGAAGGAATCCATGAAGTGCTATTTGGTACTTCATGAATGTATCCAACTCCTTTGTTTATTTGGGTAGCAAATGTTAAGTGAGTGTTTATTAGATGTTACAGGAGGGAACAAGCTAGTGTGGCTGATCTCATGCCACCCAGTGTTTAGAAACACTAGTGGATGAGTGGAAAGGCTTTGGCGGATGCCTCGGAGCTTGGAAGCACAGTAAACAGTGAGGGTGGAGGGGAACCGGCCAGAGACTTTCTGCAAGACTCTTCTGAACTAAATCTTGACGGAGGCAGGGAAGGTTGGTATACAGCAAAGCAAAGGAGCTGGCGGCATGTGCTGCTTGCTTGTGGAGGCGCAGGGAGGCAGAGGCCAGAGCACAGAGGCTCATGTCATGTCCAGTCTGGGAGTCAAGTGAAGCTCTGGGAGGCTGTTAGGCAGGGAAGAGGACAGAGAGTGATTAGGACAGCAGGCAGTAGATTAGGAAAGGGGATGGGGGAGGAGCCGAGGCAACTGTAGCCATGAGAATGGAAAGGGGAGAAATTCACAACATACTGGGGAGTCAGAATCAGTGGAGAAAGAGGCTAAGGAAAACAAAGCAAATGAAAGGGAGAGGAAGCAGGGTCTGGGAGAGGGGCTGTCCTATTGCAGGTACTGGCAGTGAGCCTGGGGGTGGGCTGGCAGGGAAAAGCAGCATTGGCTTAAGTCACTGATGTGGGTGAGGTGGATCCTCAAGGGGACGTTGTTTTGAGTGAAGAGGCTAAGGCAGATCCCACTGATGTAGAAGGGACAGGCAGCCACTCTGCCCTGCTTGCTGCTTGTGCCACATAGGTTTCTCCCCTCCTTCCCTCCTTTCTTGGGCCACAGCTGGGTGCCCCTCAAAGGCTCCAGGGCTGTAATTCATTTCTTCTCTCATAGACTCCATCAGGAGATAAAGGGCTGAAGGATTGATGGGAGAAATGCTGAAGGCAAAGATGGCAGAGCTAGCACAAAATCTTGGCTTGCAAAGGAGGTAAAGAAAGCTGATGTGGAGGAGATGGGGGATGGCCAGGGGTTACAGAGCAAGCAAAAAGAGAGAGCATAAGGAGGAGCTGGAGACAGGGATGCCACTGGGATTTAAGAACTGGAAACTTGGTTAGGTGTGAATGTACATACCTATAATCCCAGCACTAGTGAGGCTAAGGCAGGAGGATCATGAGTTCAAGACCAACCTGAGTTACATAGTGAAACATTCAATAAAACAAGGACTAGGGATACAGTTCAGTGGTAGAGTGTGTTAGCACGTACCAGGCCCTAGATTTGATCTTTAGAAGAAGAAGAAAGGATTTGGTATCTTGAGAAATGGGAGATATGGCCCAGACAGGGAAGGAAAGGGAAGAGATTTAATTTGATGTGTCAGAAGCTCAGAGGTTAGGTGATCTGCTTGGTAGAGGGGGAGCTATGAGCACAGGCATTGCTTGGTGAATGATGGCAGAGGTCAGAGAGACATAAAGACAGCCTGGTGTGTGGAGGGCAGAGGAAGGAAACTTGCTACAGCAGGGAGTTCAAAGCTGAAGGCTGCTCTGCCCACGAGAGCTGGAGGAAGTGAATGGCCCTACTTCTAGAGCACAGGAGGTATGGGGAACGGGGCTGCCCTGGGAAGAGGAGCTGCAGGGAGGGCCTGCTGATGGGCAGCTTCCTACCTATGGAGGATGGACCACAGAAGATGGGCACAGTGGAAAGAGCAAAGTAGGAGAAATGCTAGGTGACTGTGGAGCCCCGTTTGGGAGTGACAGGTTAGTGGGATCTCTAGCAACATGGTTCCGAGGACACTCAACTGTAGTGTTTCTGCTCCAGATGGTCACCAGCTCAACTCCCCATACAAAGTCCAGAGCTTTATAACACTGGCTGTGACTTCTTGTGCATCTCGGCTCTTAGAATTATTTGGGAGTTGATGCACTCAGCCGTCACTGCCCACCTGCACTGGGTGGACAGTGGCTTAGGTTTGGCTTGATGCTCTTCCAATATAGACAATTCTTTTTGTGGATTCATTAAAATAGTTTCTTAAGCCAGATGAGCCATACTCTCAGAGCCCAAATTTTAGTATAGTATAAAATATCTCCAAAGAGAGGTATGCCTTGTTAAACTCACAGCTCAGAACCTGTGGCACAGTTGTATAAACCTGGGGATCCTAATCCCAAGTCCAGTGCTCTTCCCACCAGGCCAGGCTGTCCTACCTGTGTAGGGGGCACTGGTAATCAGTGGTGGCTCAGCCACCAACTTGTCAGACCCGAGGTTTTGCTTTGGCAGAATTATCACATCCAGGCTGACTTTGCAATCATTTGTGACCATGAGTTGTTGAGTCATTGCATATGTTCTACATGTAACACTGATTCTACATTTCTTCAAGAAAAAAGACTTCCCACAGATGGTCCTGGGACACCAGTCCCTAGCAGAGTCTCAGACAGCAGCCATAAGTCAGCAGATGCCCCCTCCCTTCTTGAGTGATTTCACTTGTGCCTTCCTGTGCTCCCCTTTATTTGATGATATTTATTGAGCATCTTCTAAGTGCCAGGTACTATTCTAGGCATGAAGGAAACTTCAATGAATGAAAGAAAAACTTCCTGCAGTGAGGGATCACCCATCCTGGTGGGAGGAGATAACCACTGTGACTACTGGATGTATTTGGTAGGAAAAGTGCTAAGAAGCAAAATAGAAGTGGAGCATGAAGGCAGAGAATGTGGGTGGGCATACTATTTTGATGGGGTGGTCAGAGAAGCTTCTCTGACAATGTGTGGATAGAGAGTAGAGGCAGCAAAGCAGAGAACACAGCATAAACTCAGAGACAGGCTGGGCTGGGGCTGGGGAGGCTGGGGAACACTACAGATTACATTGGCCCAATATGCCAGGAAAAGGATTTAGGATTATTATTTTTTCCCTCAAGTGATAGAAGAAGTGCTAGAAAATTTGATATAAGATTACTGGTTCTGGCCCGTGAGAACTGACCTGATAGTGTGACAGGGTTGAGCCAGGGGTCTGGTAGGAAGCTGGTGTGTTTGGCGTGGAATGGCTGTAGTAAGGATGTTGACTGAACTCTCAATTTGCTTCAGATGTCAAGGCCAGGGGTATTTGATGGATTGGGTATGGGTCATGACAGAACGGGAGAAGTCATAGATGGCTCATGGCTTAGGGCCTGGCTGCAGTTCTGTGAGCTGAACAGCAAGGAAGGTGGTAAACTGAACAGCAATTCCTTTGATGGGATGCAGGCAGAGCTAGGTTTTGGCTGTGTTAAGTTTGAGGCAGCTATTAAACACCCCTGTAGAAATGCCAAATAAGCAGCAGGATGAACAAGTCTGGAGTCCTGGGGAGAGATCCAACCTGGAGGCATAAATTTGGGAGGTGTCAGCATATAGATAGCGTTTAAAATGATGGGACTGCATTTGCAAGCCTGGCTTCTCCTGGGAGAAGTGTGCAGTCAGGGGGAGGTTGAATGCACTTGGCTGCAAGGCTGTGGCCTCCTGAACCCAAGAGCTGGTGGAACCCACCAGCTGGAACCAGGTTGTTCAGCCCTTAATGAGAAAGCTCTGCCTGTACAGTAGCAGCCGGGCCCACCTCTCATGGGTGAGTCACTGAGTGTGTTTCAAGCTTTTATTTAGAAAAATCCTGTCACAGGAGGGACTTGAATTTGTGGGATGGGGGAGGTAGTCCTCGGAACTTCCAGTTAATTAGAGTTCCCCTAGAGTTCTCTAGCTTCCTGGGAAGACAGGGAATAATAGGTGGACAGTAGGCACCTTCAGAATCCAGTGATGATTGCGGCTTTGGAAGGCAGGGACAGGGGGTACTTTGAGCAGGTTGCCAGCTGGACAGCTTTCTGGGGGCTTTCCCATCCCACTGTTTATCTTGACACTGTGTCTGGATGGTGTGTGGGAAGAGAATTTCTTTTCACTGTATATGGAAGGCCAGACCCAAAGCCTTGGGTAACCTCACTGGGGGATGGCTGGGGAAATGGCTGCTTGTTATTAATTGCCATATGGGTGCTGGGAATTAAACCAGGGTTCTCTGGAAGTGCAGCCTAGTGTTCTTACCTGCTGTGCCATCTCTCCAGACCACTTTTTCCTATTCTTTTTCTTTAAGATTTAACTTTTGCTATCTATCTATCTATCTATCTATCTATCTATCTATCTATCTATCTATCTATCTATCTGTTGGCAGGGTCTCACTGTGTAGCCTTGGCTGGAACTTGCTATATGAACCAGGCCAGCTCTTACAGATCCACCTGCCTCTGCCTTCCAAGTCATGGAATTAAAGGTGTGTGCCGCCAAGCCTGGCTTCTTATCTCTGTTCTGATTTGGAACTGTGAGCTCTGATGCTATTAGCCTGGTCCACCTCCATAACAAACTGTTTCACAAGTAAAGACTGAAGTACTTCAAGAAGGGAGGGGCTGCTTGTTCAGAGCATCCAACTAGGTCTTGAGAAAGAGGCAAGTTATAGACTTGCTGGACCTGGGGCTGTCCCTCTGGAGATGGATATGGCCCTGAGATCTTGAAGAGAAAGAATTGCCTTCCTGTCCCTGGAAGAAGGATCTTCTAGCCACCTTAAAGCTTTAAGCACCAACATCTGATTCTGCAGACCCAGAGGCCATTGGCTGGCATGAGAAGCATGTGGTCTGAGTATGAATAGGAAGTATTCTTCTCTCTAGTAAACACAACCCACATGCTCTCTTGCAGGCTCCCTGGCGATTACTAGCATCTATTTTTAATTCATAAGCCTCCCCCAGTCCCCACACCCCTCACCATTGTTTGCAACTCACCAGCTGGCTTTTAGACCAGAGCACCCTGGTAGGGCTTGAGTTACCAAAACACCCGAAGGCAGCTAGGGTTCCTGCTGGCCCTGCAAGGGCTCACACAGAACCCACTCAGAGAAAGTCAGGGATCCAGAGCCCTTACTTGAAGGATCAGGGTGTGGCAGAGACAAATGGGGCCTCACAGGGCAGCAAATTAGTCCTGATGGTGGGAGCTGGGCTATCATTTGTTCCTCCGGATCCAGCTAATCTCTGCCTTTAGTTATTTCCCTATTAAAAATAACATCATTCTCCCTTAACCCCACCCACCCTTCTGCTTTCTGTTATGTGTGTGACACCAAGAAAGGTCAACACTCTCAGTCTTACTTATATGTCAAGTAGGGGAAAATCATTTGTCAGTGGACTGGGTCATCACAGTTGAGCAGACAAAGAGGGTAACATTGTGTGTGGCCCTAAGTTCGGGGAACCAGCTCTGGGGTATGGAGAAGGAGACACTAGCTAGGTTAGGCCATTTGGCTCCTCTGAAAGTAAAGGAGACATATTCCATACCTCTCCCTCCCTCCTCCCCTCCCACTCCCCATCTTCTATCCCCTTCCCCCGCTCCGTTTCATTTCCTTTTTCTCTTTTAGAAAGGAACTCCTGGAGAATGTGGAGTCAGAAGCTTCTGTTCTCTTTGTTTCCTCTTTCTGTGTATGGTTGGGCATCCCTCAGCATCTCTCCTCTCCTCAGCTGTCTCTACACTCCCCACCCAGCCTTGTCCATCCTGGACCAGTGCAAGGTATCATGCTGGAGGCTGGCGAGAGGGGAATGACACGGGAGCTAGCAGTGTGGCTAGCTTCTGATCTTGGCTTGGTCCTCCCTTCCCTTCTGTCCTCTGGTTGAGGAGCCATGAAGGCCAGGGTCTGGACAGCTTTGAGAGAATCCTGCAGCCAGTGAACTCTGCCCTGCTGCCCCAGGGATAAGCTAGGGTGAATGAGTAGGGTCTCCATAGTCACACAGAGGTAAGGTGGTGAGGGGTGAGGTTGTCCTACATGAACAGTTTGCTATAACTTGCAGGTGTTATCTCTAGTGACAGACAGTGGAGGGGGAAGCCATGAGGTGCAGCTCAATTCCTAGCCCAGGGCAGATAGAGGACATCCTGTGTACTTCCCAAGGATTTATTCGTCAACAAAATTTCCCTACCCCATGTAAATAGGTTCCCTGTTTACTTTCAGGATGGTGAGGGAAGGGGCCCACCCTTAGCCCCACCTCTTGCCAAGAAGACTGAATTTTTGGCAGATGCCCAGAGGGCCCTGGTTTATTTATGTCTAACAGTCTGCTGGCTCAGTGGTGGGCGGGGCTGATTGCTGAGAGAGATTTCCAAACAAGTCCCCTAGGCACCAGAGGCCCGTGGACTACTCATCCACGAGGCCCCTGCCATCCTAGGCCTGGCTGGGTGGCTTTGATTGCCTTAAACCATTGCGCTATCCAGCTTAGTAAACCTTGAGCCCCCTGCCGCCCTGTATATCCTGTTGGGCCTGGAGAGTCAAGATCTACTTTAGTGTGATTTTATTCCTCATGTTCAGATGAAGACTTTCACCTTGTTGTGGGTCTGTTTAGATGTGAGAGGGGCCAAAGAATAAAGATTGCCCTTGCCGCCAGATGTCGTAAGCACCATTCTTTCAGAACTAAAGCTGGGACTACTTGCCCCAGCACACTCCTGGCTTCTAAGGCAGCCTTCTTTTGCCTTTTCTCTACCCCACTGATTTTCTGGGTGGACATACTCTGCCCTCCGGATTAGCTATGGGTTCTGGAGTGTACTTGCCCGAGATACTGTGTATGAGTTGTCCAACTCCACTGTTACCTAACCCCTGTTACTAAGCTCAGGCCAGGGCCTGTGGGAGATGAGCTCTGTCTATAGCCATGGGGCTGAGATCATGCCAGTCTAGACACGGGTAGGACACTATAGCCAAGGCTCCATCTCTACCTCTCTTAGCCTTGGCTCCCTCAGCCATGCTGTGCCCAAGAAGGTGTGCTCTGGGTTTGGGTGTGAGCTCCCAGCCAGGGCTAGTAACCGTCAGCAGTAAGCAGACTCTGTCATCAGGCTCCAGACTGTGTGGAGCCAGCACTGGGATATGGGCATGGGTCATGGGAGTTGGCACACATCTCCAAGCTACCGAGAACGCTCTTCCCCTGCATCTGCCACATCCCTGAGATGAGAAACATGACCCTGGTCCCTCTGTGCCAGGTGAGGCAATGGAAATACAGTACCATTAACTTGATCCTTGCATCTGTGTCTTGTTCTCGATGCAGTTTGTACTTTCTGGCATTATCCCTGTAGGGCAGAAACTCTGGAATAAAAACAGAGGTACAGAATACACACCACTGCAGCCCTTTGAGGATTCTCAGAGAATTGGGGGGCTCTCCTGAGCTATAGTGGAGAGGTTAGAGTAAGGCCTTCTTCTACCTTTCCTTTTCCTCCAGGGACAGGTGCCAGGATGTCACAAACAGATCGCCAAGCATATCTTAGTGGTCTTTGCTCCTCAAATATTCTACAGGTCCTCTGTGTCCCCTTATTCCCCGACCCCAGCTGCCAGTCTAGTTTCCAGTATATTCCTTTCTCTTCCTTACAACTTTCTTGATACCCCTACCCCTACCCCAGAGCTGGCGTGTTCTCCATAGCTAGTGAATAATTCAGCATGTTCAGCAAAAGCTAAATCAGATCCATAGTGATACTGTGATCAAGCGGCCCCCTTGAGGGCAGCTGGAAAGGCGAACCTTGCCCTGGATAGACAAGTGCTGTAATATTAACTTCATTATATAAGGTTTCTTCACCTCCTGAGAAGACAACTTCAAATGTTACCCAGGCCCTGTTCTTGTCTACTTACCTTTCTGGGGACTCACTGGTCTTGTAGGCATGCCTCTGGGACATGCTGGTACCAACAGTCAGTCAAACAGCATGCTGCAGTTTGCAGAGTGCTTTTGTGCATATTTCTTGTTTAATCATATCAGCTCCTGGTAAGCTCAGAGCCCTTGAGTCAGCGGGAGCCTACAGGAATTGTGTTTCAATCCCCTGCTTAGGAAAAAAAAAAAATGTCCTCAATTATTTGTGGCAAATGGGGTCGGGTAGAGGGTACTTTGTGTCCTAAAAATTGTGCAGAAAGGAGATACCATTTCCTCTGGGTCACCTTTTTCAGGGCCTGTTCCCAGTAAGTCCTCCTCTGGGGAGCAGAGTACCATAAAGAAGTGAATTTGGTTTGCCCAACACAAGCCAGGTCTATGGTTGTTTCCACTGACCAGGTTCCCATGCCCAGGAATGATAACACTGCCCCGACACCCCAGAGTATCTGAGACATTAGGTCAACGTAAGCCCCACAGGTAGAGGAGATGCCGCCTCCCTTCCTAAAAGCAGCCGAAAGGTCTCATGGTGTATGCACACCAATGCTGTGCTGTGGCGTTCCCCTCGCTGGACCTTCTGTTTGCTACTCCAGCTCCTGGGGCTGTATCTCTTCACGTATTCCTGGGGTACCTTCCTGCCCTGATTCCTTGATTGCTGCAGCTCACAGTGAACAATATAAACCATTCTCTTGTCTTCCCAGGGGAAAGCAGTACCCAACGGTGACCTGGTTAGGTCTGAAAGTAAGTGTGGGGTAATGACTTCCCTGGCCCCTGTTTCCAGGGGAGGCATGGTGAGCATCAGGGAAGCTGCCAGCCTCCCAAGAAGCCTCGCTGGGGCTTTGCTTGCCACACATGTGCAGCCCAGGAGTCTTTGTGTGAGGCCTTATCTTGTCTTCTAAGGTCAGCATATTCTCAGGCTTCTCACTCTATAGAATGTGTGGATGCTGCTGAGTCAGTTCTTAATTTTATTTGTGTTCCCTGGTACTAGGGAATCGAACCCTGGGCTTCATGCATGCTAAGCAAGTATTCTACCACTGAGCTATGCCCAACCCTATTTATTATATTTTTAAGAGAGGAAAAAAAGTAAATAGCATGATTTGTTTTTTTTATAGGAGGAATAGAATAATAAAATAAGGCAGAGGAAAAACAAAAAGGTTAAAGAAATAAGGGCCTGGTATCAAAATTAAGTGAAGAGGAAGTGTATGTAAGGAGAAGCTAAATGAGGAAGAAGCCAGTTGTGAGAGAGCTGAGTCCTGCCGAGCGTGCAGAGGATTGTGGGCCCAGGACCTGGGCTCCTTCCGGCTTCCTGCTCCAGGACAATGTGAGCCCATCTATGGCCCCCAGACTTAGCTCTGTGTGGCTAAGGTGAGGCCAGACACCTGCAGCTGCAGCTCGTCTGCCCAGGCCTGTAGACTGGTGGTGACAGCTGCTTCTGCCATGCTGCTGCCTCTTCCTCAGCCAGAGCATGGAGCAAGTAACCAAGAGGGATGGCCAGCACTTACTAGGAAGTATGCGTGCCATTTACCCAGCAGCACATTTTTCTTGCAAAGAAAGTTGCTTGGTGGCTCATGAGTTTTCAGAGCCATCGCTTGAATGCTCGTAGCAGTTTGCTTCATGTCTTCCTGCCACTCTCTCAGCTTCACTTTAGATGGCAGCTACTTCTCTGTCCCAGGCTAAGTCGTCAAGGTACTGTCTGGGAAACTGTGATGTGTCCACATTCACACGTAGTGAGGGGGGCTTGGTTCTAATAACCTATTTCAGTAAGGTGTGCCAGGCTCCATGTGCCATCGGCAGCTAGCAAGGCTGAGGCACAGCTGTAGAGCCTTTAAGACTCAGCTTACACACTCTCTCCATCCCGTGCCTGTGCCCGTGCCCATTCTGGTTCATTGGTCTCATCCTGCAGGCTACATAGCTTGAATAGCTTGTGGGTAGCAAGGTAAGAGTCTCTATCAGCCATCCTGACTCCCAAGCACCCCGCCAGGCTCCTGCAGACTTAATTCAGCATCCACGGAACCCACTCTGCTCTGCATATATCTTCCTGACAGACATACTCACCTTTAACTCTTGTCCTTCACACACACACACACACACACACACACACACACACACACACCCCGGTAGCACCTGTGGATGCTTTCAGCCAATGTCCTAGAGCAACTGTGGAACCAAGCTTGAAACACAAGGTCCTGCAAATGATCCCTGCAGCTCACCATGGCAGATAGAGGGTCTCTGCTTATAGACAAAGACAAGGACAACCTCATAGAGAAAAGAGGCCTCTCCCACCAGCTTGCTATGCAGACACTGCCCTAATCCCTGTTTGTTCCTTCTCTCAGAGACGACCAATTCATCCCAAGCCTTTCCTCCCTCTTCCTGTTTGCCATTGTGACCAGCTGCTCTCGAAGTGGAGCTGAAGTGTCTTCTGGGGGGCAGTTTCCCCCATGGCCATCTTAATGCCATGCAGCCTAACAAAACCCTTTTCTGCTCTTCTGAGCTTTCTAGATCAGAAAGTGTGGGAAGGAAGCTCTCCCAGTCAGAGACAGCTCCACAGTAAAAAAGAAGTTGGGGGTAGTGGGAGAGAACCCAGGTCTTAGCCCTCCCTTACTTCTGATCTCCTCTGGTCACTGACACTGCCCACTTTTCCTCAGGTTATGGGCCAGTGAGATAGTGGGTAAAGTAAAGGTACCTGCTGCCAAGCTTGGTAGCCTGAGTTATGGGAGGACAGCACCAACGCCAGCAAGATATCCTCTGTCCTCCATATGTTTGCTGTGTCCCACACACATACATACAGCGCATAGATAGATAGATAGATAGATAGATAGATAGATAGATAGATAGATAGATAGACAGATAATGAAATAAATGCAATTTTTAAAGAGAAAAAGGAAAGGGACATTTAGAAACAAACAGACAAGGGAGTGCCTTGGAAGACATGGAATTTTCCCAGGTAATCACGGGAAGCCCAAGACCTTAAGGCAAGAAGGTAGACTGTGCTGGTGTGTACTCTGAGCCTGGTAAAACCCCCTGCCCCTGCTCACCAGATCGGGGTGGTCCAGGATGAGCTCTTAAGCCTGTGGTAAGCTGCCCTGTGGGTCTAGATGCTCTGGTACTTTTGTATACTCAGACACTGTCCTGATCAGTTTGCCCACTCTTACCCTTCCCTGTGGACAGATGAGGTCTCTCCTGACGATGAAGCCTGGAAGTGTAAACTCAACTCTTTACAAGGAGCACAGTGAGAAATATGAAGCAATTACAGACTTTATATTGTACATTAAAGTTGTGAATTTAAAGTCATTTGGCCAATAAATATATACCTATATGTATGTAACAATGAAATTTGCAAGGAGGGTTATATGGGAAGGTTTGGAGAGAGGAAAGGGAAGGGGGAAATTGTATAATTATATTATAATCTCAAAAAATAAAAGAAATATTTTTTTTTAAAAATCTTAGCTCTGGGGCTGAAGAGGTAGTTCAGAGGTTAAGAGTATTTTGCTCCTCCAAAGGACCTAAACTTGTTCCCAGCACCCACGTCGGGTGGTTCATAACCACCTGTAACTCCATCTTCAGAGATTTCAATGCCTCTGGTTTCCACAGGCACTCACATACACACACATGCATAATTTAGATTTTTTTTAACTTAAAAATCTTAACTTGGTAAGGCTCAAAAGAAGGGGGCAGGGAAGGGCTGTCTTGGAGTTAGGGATTTCAAGCCATACTTGTTCCCACCTAGGATGGGTCTGCTGCAGAGAACTTCCATAGATAGTCAGCCGCCATCCTAGGCTGTCAATGTCAGGGGAAATCTGCCTCATGATGGCCACAGGAAGGGCCCAGATAGACAGAAGGCCTCCTCCTTTCCTTCCTTTAGTTTAATAAAGAGAACAAGACTTTTTATTAATAACCGTAATACAAAAGGAACAGCACTTGTCAAAACATAAAGGGGGTTATTTATGAAAGGAGGAACTGCTTAGTGTTTTCTCAGGCCCCATAGGTCAGAGATGGCTCCAGACATGGAGACCTGTATGCTGTGCCTTCCCAGCCTCTCACAAACCTAAGTCATCAGCTGACACATGTTTGTATAGTTTCCAAAACCCTGGGTGGGGGATTCCTGGTCTCGGTGATTTTGGCTGCAAACCTTGGCACTGGCTCCTAGAGATAGCACTGGGCCCTTCTTATCTCTTGGAACCTTCTTGAACTTGGGACTGCTGCATCAGTGTGATCCACATTGGCCCTCAGTATTTAAGCCCTATGTGCTTCCTGAGGCTCAGATGCGTGCAGAGTCTCTGAATGGGTGTTCTGCCTCGGGAAGCTCATAGAGACAGGTGGACCTAGGACTCTGCAGGCTTCTCCTTCCTCACCACTCGCTGTCCTCGACTGTGGCCCTCTGGCCCCCTCTGCTGACCAATAGGATTTCCTACTGGGACCGTACAGATGAAGTCCAGGGAGAAAGAGACTGCTGTGAGTTGGACATCCTTGTTGTATTATGGGTGGTGTCTGCCTGGGCAGTGCTGGGGATGGGGGGCACAGAAAGCAGAGGGTATGAAGCAGAAGCTGGGAGGCAGCTACAGTGATGCCCAGAGCAGAATGGGTTTCTGGGACAAAGTCCCAGAACAGAGGAATTCCCTTATTGAGGCTGCCTGACTCCAGGCCGTTTTGGGGGAATCTGGAGTGGAAGTGACCGTGCCTTAAGTCACTGAGCAGGGAAAGAGGGGGCTCTGGGTGGGACCCCTTCTGAGAGACTCACTTCCGTAATGCACTAAAGTAAGGAGTTGGTCTGTCGAGCTGCTGGGAGAGGGTTTCTGATCACTGTGTACATTTTTGGGCATGAGAGAAACTCGTCAGTGCCTGTCTGGTGGGTGAACTGTTAACTTGTCCACCCCCTGCATATGGCCCGGCCAGCACCACTAGGACATCCTCCTACACACTGGGCTTCGGAGAGGTCCCTGATCACCACTCCATCCTCTGGCTGGATAGACCTCCATATATCCTGCCAGATGGGAAAGAACAGCCATGTGCCCTGGGGGAGGAGAAAATCTAGAGCAATCCGCCCCTAATCCCTGGCTGGGCCTCACTCAGACTGGAGATGGCGGCTTCTGAGGCTGGGAGTTTTGGCACGCCTGCTCGAAGACCCCGGCTCCCAACAGCCAGCCCAATGCTGCCCAGGGACTGTGAATCAGGGAGCCTGGCACTGTCCTCAGACAGCTGGGGCCTTAAAGCTCCTGGCACGTCATCGCCAGCACGGCTTTGGGAAACAGTATCCACACAGGTGAGGCTCTGGGTGGGGGGAGGAAAGACGTTGATGTGGTAGATGGAGTAGGGTTACAGAATGAAGGAGAGCCATTTCTTGAACTTGTCAAGCAGCAAGCTCCCTCCGTGGGCTCCTCAGAATCAACCTCTCTCCTGCCCAGTTATAGAGAACCCTGGATGCAGAGGAGCTGGCATGACATTAAATGCAAAGGGTGCTTCTAGCCATGGCTGCTTCTGTGTTCAGAACAAATGGCAGGGAGAAGGAAATGGAGAGGCTCGGGGAGCATTGACCCCATGGACCGGAGAGAATTCAGGTCTCTAGCATTTGACTGCTGGAGAATTAAAGAGACTCTGAAATGAAAGAACAACTCCAGAGTCTCGGCCAAGAGTCTATGCCCCTACAGCAAAGGAAGGAGAACAGTGGGCATTTATGTGGACAAAGGAGCTTTGTTGTCAGGAGGCCTAGGGCTGCAGGGAGAATGCAGTTGTGACTGCAGCCATGAAGTAGCCCCAACAGGGCCAGAGACCAAGGTGTGGGGAGATGAGAGCCTCCACCAGAACTGGAGTAGTCCCTCGGGCAGAGCAGGCCTGATGGCCCCAGGAGGCTCGTTGATGAAAGATAGGCAGCTACATGAGTTCTTGGGATGAATGGGTGCTGCGTGAAATAGGAATGTGTGTAGTTCCCTCATCTATGTGTAGTCTGTACACAGCAATCCCCCTGCAGAAAAAAATAGAGGACTTACAAAGCCACTGGGGGCATACTTAGTCTCCTCACGTGGCTAGAGGCGTTGCTATGGGAGGTCTTTCCACTTCTATCTCCACATATACATATGCCCTTTGGGTGTCCTATTGAGCATCTGACATCTGACCCCTACCCTCTGAAGAAAGGGCCCTTCGGCATCCTGGGTATTTCTCCCATATGACCCCTTTGCCTACCTGGAAGTGCTTGGATCAGAATGATGCCCCATCCAAAGCTGGAGCTAACATTTCCACGAGGCTGGAATAGTCTTCCCTTCTGCCCCCTCTCTGTTTTCCCATTGTCCAAACTGCCTCTCTGAGGCTGAAAGATTTTAGCCCGCCATGGGTTTTCCTTGCCATCTTGGTCTGGATTTACCCCCTTATCCTCTGGGACTTATTTTTTTAAAGTAAAGTAAATCAGTGTTCCCTATCCCCAAAGAGTTGATAGAATCAGAGTCTCTCCAGGACAGAGTCTCTCCAGGTCAGAGCATCTCTGCTGAGTCATTGCTGAGTCACTAGTCCTGACAAACTTCCCCCACCTTCAACCTGCACACTCACTTATTGAGCTCTGATGCAGTGGAAGCCAGACCCCACCCTCAGGAGCAGCATCCTGCACGGTCCCACCTGTGTGGCCAAGCACATAGACAGATCAGAGTAAACACTTTCCCTAAAGAGAAACCCAGGAGACCAAAAGACCTGTTTATTTCCCCTCCCCTCCCTTCCTCTTCCTCCTCTTCCTCCTCCTCTTCCTTCTCCTCCTCCCACTGCTCCTCCTCCCACTCCTGCCCCTCTCCCTCTGCCTTCTCCTTCTTCTCTTAAGAGTAACCTTACTGTTGTCTTTCTAACTAGACATGCCAGCCCACTGTGGGTACCCTGGGCTGCCTGTCCCAAGGTGTTAAGGTCATACATGGGTCTCCTTGGGAACACAAGCACAGAAGCATGAAGTCCTCACAAGCAGTGGTTATTTCTGTGGTCTGTGTACATATATTGACTTAGGCTAGCTGATAGTGTCTGCCATTTGCCTGCTATCTTCCAGGATGCAGGGCTATCATGAAGTGGGAGGACAAATGTCTCATGGCCAGGTTAATACAAGGACACTGAACTCAGGCCCAGGAGGAGGCAAGAACCCCAGAGGGTGATGGGAGCCAAGGCTGGGGATGTCCTGAGCCAGCAGCCTCTGTAATTTGGCAGTATATCTAATCCAGTTTCAGTTTATGCTGCTGAAGCAAGGTACGAAGACAGATCTGTGGCACTTCCTAAGCTATGCAGACAGGGTGCCCAGCTATTCATGAACCTTGGGGAGATCTCACTGAAGCCAAGACAGAAACAGGAAAAACTGGCCCCAGAGACTCAGAAATCACTCCAGTTGCCTTAGCCAAAACATTAATCAGTGTGTCTTAAACTTCAGTATAGTTGCAGCCCTGGCTAGTAAGCTCTCTAAGTAAGACCATGTCATGGACTTCCCATTGCCTAGATCTGCCTTAGAGTCTGCTCAGCCCATTCATGGGTATTCATCCCAAGTCAAGTATCCACAGAGTAGACCAGCCTTTCTCAGTCAGGCAAGCAGGGTAAGGCAACCATGCTACAGGGGCTTCAGCTCCAGATGCAGTACTGGTAGCTGGCGTAATGAGCTAAGTAAGGCTCTGCACTGTTCAGAGAGAGGAGCTGTCTTTGCAGCCAGGCCCTGCTCCAAGCTGGGGGCCTGGGGTTTCCACCTGCTGCCGACAGGCACTCAGTCACTGTGCTGTTCCAGAGAGAGAGAGAGAGAGAGAGAGAGAGAGCGAGAGAGAGAGAGACAGACAGAGAGATGGAGATGCTCTGGCAGGGGATTCTATGCTGATCACGAGACCCCTCCTGCAGGCTACTCTGCAATGGGTGGATCCTGCCCTTCCACGCTCATGCTGCACAGCTTTACCTCCTCCTAGTTCCAGACCATCTCTGTAATCCTCAGGGAGACCCCATACTCATTAGGCACCCATTTCCCCTTTCCCTCCCCCAGCCCTTGGCAACTGTCCTCTCTGTCGCTGTAGATTCAGCACTCTGGAAGTCTCACTGAGTGGAACCATTCAGCACATAGCCTCTGCTTAGCAAACTGGTTTTTATATTTGTCTATGTTCTGGCATTATCAGAATGTCATTTCTTGTTGTGGCCAAACAGTAGTCCATTATATGGACTGTCTCACTTTGCTAGCCCATTCATTGGCTTAAATGCCACCTCTGAGTTGTGCCTGCCCATTGGCTATTGTGAAGCTCGCCACTGTGAACTTGTACCAGTGTCTAGTTGAACACTATTTCTAATTCCTTTTGGTATTGCCATTGTTAGCTTCAGCTGTCAACTTGACACAGCCCAGTGTCCCCTGGGAAGAAGGAACCTCAACTGAGGAATTACCTAGGTCAGATTAGCCTGTGGTCATGTTTTTGAGGGGTGTTTGATCTGACCAGACCTCGCTTCCTCTGTGTAGTGATAAGGATCAGGACTCAGCTTCGGACACTGGGGTTAGTAGGTTCCCAGCCTTCCCACAGCTGTCCTGAACTCATATCTTCTCTGCTCTCTCCTTCTGCTCTCTCCTTCCCCCCTCATTCTTTTTCCAGCCTCTCCTCTTGTTTCTCTAAATTTGAGCCACACTGATGCACTCAGGAAGCCTGGCTGTCTGGTGGGAAGGGGAGAAGATCTTGCCTTCCTTCCTAAACATTCTCCCACTTCTAGACTCTTCTAGACCCGCAGCCTCTCTTGGCCTGTGGGTCTTTACACTTCAAGGAGCTGCCCAGCAGGGTGGGTAGGTGTTCTCTTTTCTCTCAGCACTTTCTTCTCTGAGAGACTGGGAGAGGTTGAGTATCATCCCCACCATCATGAAGGAATTTTTTGATGCCTTTGGAGACCAGGAAGGTAACAGAGGCCCTAGGAAGATTGTCCACAGGGCCAGGGACCCATGCAGCTTGTTAGTAAAACAGGGTACAAGGGCTGGAAGGCAGGAGCTGACATGTAGACTTTCATGGCTCTTAAGGAGAGGAATGCTTAAGGCAGGAGCCTAATTAGGAGAACCCAAAGAGACAGCTCAGTTCAGCTCTGGTCACAAGACAAGAGGTTCTGTCTTTTTGTAGCTGTGTGTCCCCAAGTCAGTAGCTAGACCTGATCTGCTTAGACTTCATTTCAGAGAAAAAACTTATAAAGGCATGCCGCTATGGGGGCCTGCAGTAGAGCTTTAGGCTCTTCCACTGATGTTATATTTCACCCTGCATGTATTGTCTAGGTGGAGAAGCCACACCCAGAGGTGTCCAGGACTGTGAGGAGAACCTGGCCTAGACCCTTCCCATGTCTCATGATTTATTTGCGCTTGCCTCCTTCCCAGGGTGACAAGGGAGATCTCGCGGCCCTGAGCCTCCCCTCTGGCCCTGGCCATGGTGACACTGATGGACCCATCAGCCTGGATGTGCCGGAAGGTGCGCCGGACCCCCAGCGGACTAAGGCTGCCATTGACCACCTGCACCAAAAGATTCTGAAGATCACTGAGCAGATTAAGATCGAGCAGGAGGCACGAGATGATAACGTGGCAGAGTACCTGAAGCTGGCCAACAATGCGGACAAGCAGCAGGTGTCGCGCATCAAGCAGGTGTTTGAAAAAAAGAACCAGAAGTCAGCCCAGACCATCGCCCAGCTGCACAAGAAGCTGGAGCACTACCGTCGGCGCCTGAAGGAGATCGAGCAGAATGGGCCCTCGCGGCAGCCCAAGGATGTGCTACGGGATATGCAGCAAGGGCTGAAGGATGTGGGCGCCAACATGCGTGCCGGCATCAGTGGCTTCGGGGGTGGCGTGGTGGAGGGTGTCAAGGGCAGTCTCTCTGGCCTCTCACAAGCCACCCACACCGCAGTGGTGTCCAAGCCCCGGGAGTTCGCCAGCCTAATTCGCAACAAGTTCGGCAGTGCCGACAACATCGCCCACCTGAAGGACCCTATGGAAGATGGACCCCCTGAAGAGGCAGCCCGGGCACTGAGTGGCAGTGCCACATTGGTGTCCAGTCCCAAATACGGCAGTGACGATGAATGCTCGAGTGCCAGTGCCAGCTCTGCTGGGGCAGGCAGCAACTCTGGGGCTGGGCCAGGAGGCGCACTGGGGAGCCCTAGATCCAACACTCTTTATGGTGCCCCTGGAAATCTGGACACTCTGCTGGAAGAGCTTCGGGAGATAAAGGAGGGCCAGTCACACCTGGAGGACTCCATGGAGGACTTGAAGACTCAGCTGCAGAGGGACTACACCTACATGACCCAGTGCCTGCAAGAAGAGCGCTACAGGTGGGTACCTCCTGGCTTCTGTGTGTGGGTCCAGTGGGAAGTAAGGAAGCTGCTCTGAGCTATGGAGGCCACTGGAAAAGGGTCCAGCAATGCTAAAAGGAACCTCTGAGGAACTTTCTCCAGGATGGAAGAGGGGTCACCAGACCTCTGGAAGGAAGGTTCTGTTGGTCTCATGATGTTTTAGAGTGTTCTGTGCTTAATTTACAATGGGGAAACTAAGGCAAAGGCCAGCACCATAGCTATGCTTCTCTGGAGAGACTGTTATTCAGAAAGAACTTTGGAAGTGGCTTCTTGGGTTCAAATTCCAGATCTTGCTTTTAGTAACTCAAACAAGCAGCTAGCACTCTGGACCTGGTTTCCCTGTTGTGAAGTGAGGGTAACACTGACTGACTTCATGGGCTGGTTAGAAGAGTATATGAGCCAGCTAGGTGTGATGGTGCACTCCTTTAATCCCAGCACTCAGGAGGCAGAGGCAGGCAGATTTCTGTGAACTGAGGCCAGCTTAGTCTATACACCAAGTTCTAGGCCAGCCAGAGCTACACTGTAACCCCATTTTTAAAAAAGAAAAGACTGAAGAAGTCAACCTATACATGCAAAATGGAAATAGATGGGCAGATGGACAGAATGCCTCCGACTCCTGCAGTCACGAATGGACTGGAGTCTGGTCCTCCCTGACCTCCTCCCTCTCTGGGATTCGGGGGACCTTGCTTTTAGTACTTCTTTCCAGATGATAGTTTGTAAAATTGAGGGGAACCCCACCTAAAAACTAGCCACCGTCACTTTAGAGTCATCTTTTGACACTTGGTGCTTTTCAGAGCAGGGGTCACTTCTTCTATACCCCAGGATCTCTGCTACCCAGAGAGCATCATAGCCAGGGGTTAGGAATCAGGGTTGAACTCAATCCTGAACTGCCCTACAAGAGCCATGAGGTCCCAGACAGGTTCCTTAGTCTCTGTCTCATTCTCCCATCTGTCAGTACAGACGACCTCCTCCTGTCTCATGAGGCTGTGTGAGAATCCTCTGAGGCGATGCCAGTCAGTGCTTACACAGAGATGGCACAGAGAAGTGCTATGCTGTCATGGAGGTTAAGACGAGAGCAGGACTGGACACATGGGTGGGCTGCATGTCACTACTGAGTGGCACTTTGGTCCTGGGGAGAGAACAGCTTAGTAGCCAAAGAAGTGGTGTTACCTCTCTTTTTTTCTCCTAGGTATGAGAGGCTAGAGGAACAGCTGAACGACCTGACTGAGCTTCACCAGAATGAGATGACCAACCTAAAGCAGGAGCTTGCCAGCATGGAGGAGAAGGTGGCCTACCAGTCCTATGAGAGGGCCCGGGATATCCAGGTATGGCCAAAGCCACCCTGAGGAGGTCCTGATATGCTGATAGAGCCAACAGAAACTGCCCCATCTATAGGCACAGGGTATAAGTGAGAGTGTCGGGGTGGACATATCACATGGGACATGTAAGCAGAGGTGTCTCCATGGGGCCAATAGGTCCAGGAAGCCAAAGAGGGGAGTGTTCATGGGGTAGATATAAGAGCAAGGTAAGTCTTTGCCCAAGTATGTGCACTGTACAAAGGCAAACCAGTGGGTAGAGGCCACCTGCATTTGCCGCATCTTTGGTGACAGGTTTACAAATAAATAATTGTTATTTCCAGGCATTTCCTTGCCTCAGTATGGAGCTGGGATCAATAAGCAAGCCTTCCATTTCCTTAGGTCCTCCTCAAACAGTCATCATTAAAGAGTTCTGTTCCTAATCGCAGCTGATCAACCTATGCCCTTCTTGGCCGTGAAGAGGGGCCATACGGTACCACCTTCTCGGCACAGCAGCATGTTAGTCTAGTCTTTGCTGTAGCAAGATGCATGAGGTTGGGTAATTTGTAAAGAGAAAAAGTCTTCCCAGCTCTCACTTCTAGAGATCCAGGAGTATGGAGTCATCCTCTCCTTAGAGCTGGTAAGGACCTCATAGCTGTAGCCTCCCCAGGGCAGGAACTGTCACGTGGTGAGGCAGAGAGATGTGGGGGTCAGACCTTTTCTCACAGGATCTAATCCAGAGTCCAGCAATACCACCAGTGACTTATTTCTTTATAGTAGTGATACACACACACACACACACACACACACACACAAACTTTAAGTGTGTTTGCTACCCTAACATTGCCACGCAGAAACCAAGCTTCCCTTGGAGGTCACACTTAAGCCCTGTTGGAATCAGCACAGGCGGACTGGGCTCAGTCTAGCCTCTGTCCACTCTGAGCTCCCATGTCCCACCCTCTGTCCCCTGCAGGAGGCCGTGGAGTCCTGCCTGACCCGAGTCACCAAGCTGGAGCTTCAGCAGCAGCAGCAGCAGGTGGTGCAGTTAGAAGGTGTGGAGAACGCCAATGCGCGTGCTCTGCTGGGCAAGTTCATCAACGTGATCCTGGCACTCATGGCCGTGCTGCTGGTGTTCGTGTCCACCATTGCCAACTTCATCACGCCCCTCATGAAGACACGCCTCCGTATCACCAGCACCGCCCTCCTGCTCCTCGTCCTCTTCCTACTCTGGAAGCACTGGGACTCGCTCACCTACCTCCTAGAGCATGTGCTGTTGCCCAGCTGAGCGGCGCCGTCCCACCCCGTGCTCTCATGATTCCACTGGCCACACGCATCTCCAGGAGGGCCCAGGGCTCCTGAGTCCCTTGGGGTCTGTCATGTGACCTGTTTGACCCCTAACTGTCCCTTTTCTGCACTGCTTCTGTCTGACACCATCTTCCTTTCAGCCTGAAGGTTGCGGAGAGGGTGCTCTGGGCTGGAGGGAGCAGGGACACTCACAGCCACACGGAGCAGCAGGGACACTGGGGCTGCATTATTTGAATTATTTGCAGTCAAATGGGACTTTTCTGGGCTGATTGGAGGATGCTAAGATAGAAGGCTAGTCTCAAATTCCCTGAGGAAGAGCCCATCCAGGAGGCAGCCAGTTTCCTCCCGTGGAGATGGTCTGGATAAAAGCCAGTGGAAGGCTATGCTAAGCCAGAGAGTGCAGAAAGGGAAGGGTCCCCAGGCTTGGGGCCAGATAGCAGGCCTGGCACAGCCACTGGGAGCTCAGCCTCCCCTTCCCCTGCTTCTCTTCCCACTTGAGCTGGTTTGAGACTGGTTTCTGGAGGCTGGGTGGGGTGTGACTTTAGGTTTGTGTTTTCTCTGCTCATCTTTCTGCCTGTCACTGGATGTGCTGTTTTTCTGAAAAACAGGCCCCAAGGGCCCTGAGCCTCTAGCCCAAACCCTTAGACCTCTGGGATCACATTGAGTTCTATTTATTTATTTATTTATTTACTTATTTATTTGTTCCCACCCTTCCCTCACTTCTGCCCAGCTGGGCTCCAGAGAGAGGACCCTGCCCATCCTGCCTCTGAAGCAGGGGCTTATTCTTGGTTCATCATACTCCAGACCATGTATCCTCTGGAAGAAGGGGCGTGTGGCCATGCAGCCCACTCTCCCAAGCAGCCCCAGCAGATAGATGGGAGGGGCATGGCCTCTTTTATATATATCTACTTATTTTATATGTGTGTCTTTGTGAGGAAGAGGATGTTTGTCATTTCCTTAAGGCTCTGGAGTGTTGTGTTCGATTCTGCACAGCCCAGCCTCCCCAAGGGCCCTTCCAAGCACAGTGGGGATTTCTCAGAATAGGAGAGAGGAATCCATGAGGCAGGAGCAGCAGTGCCTGCCAGCTGTGGTGGACCTTCCTAAGAAATAAATATCCTCTATGTTTTCAAACCATCCTGTCTGGTGTCGACTGATTACGCTGTCTCTGAAAAAAATAAAAATCACAGGATTTCTCCCCACACTCAAGCATTCTGGGTATCATCTGTTGGCCGGATGTTGTCTTCCATATTGAATGAGGCATATCAACCCCCCGCCCCCCTGCCTTGCTCTGAGCAACTTAAATGATATGGCTATCATTCCATCCAGTCCCAGCTTTGCTGGAGCACTTCCCAGGAGGGATGTGGAGAAGCTCCCACAGATGCTATGACCAGTTGTAGCCACAAGGGGTCAGCAGAGTCTGTACTCCAAAACCTCTCTCAAAATGTAGTCCTAAAAAAGGCTTCTATCGTTAGTTTGGCTTTGTCACAGTTGTTCAGCTGAGGCAGGGAGTAGCTGCTTTCCAAGTGTGGCCCTCTACATGAAGGCCTAGCACTCAGCACCTGCCCTGTGGTTGTAGTGCCTACACCTAACAGCCCCAAAGCCCTTCCCGGCAGGAACTTGGTGGATACTTGCAATAGGCCCTTTGCAGGCGGAGGCAGCTGGAGGGGCTGTGATTAAAAAGAACAAAAACAAACCAAAAAACAACCTTTGGTCTCATCCCATAACTAGTGCACTGCAACTAACTCCCAGTCCTCTGGGCCTCAGTTTCCACATCAGTAAAGCAGGCTGGATGTGGCCACTGTGTGTGTCAGTTCTGTGCTGGCATTCTGTGAGCCTGTGAGTCTGACAAGCAAACATTGCAGCTGTGTCTGTGGCCTCAGGCTCCAGGAGACTCAAAGACTGGAGAGGGCACAGTGCTGCCACCACAGAAAAGCAGCACTGATCTGAGTTTGCCCTCTGTGTTACGTAGGAGTTTTCCCAGACGGCCTTCCAGCTATCCCATTCTTGGACCTTGCACCCCCTTTCTCTTCCAACCACGTGTGTATGTGGACTTCTCTTGGGGGCCACAGGTGGCTCAGAGCCCACATTCCTGGGCCACAGGTAGGGGGTGGCCGCTCCTGGCTAGACATTTCCTGCATTCCTCCCAAGGTCAGATGCCTTCCCAGAATTGGCTCTGAATGCCACTGCCAGCTGCAGCCCACACTGAAAGGGAGCGGAGAGGAAGGAGAGGTCATTTTTGGTCAGTTCGGAGGCTGCAAAGCAAACGGCCTAAGGGAGGTATCGGGCCCCCAGCTACATCTTTGTAGAAGAAAGCACTGGCTTATTTACCTCATCCAGGAAGCAATGAAACATCTAACAAAATCCTGCCATCCTGAGACTCAGGGAGGCTGCCATGTTTGTGTCTGTTTGTGTTCTCTCTGTTTTGCTTTTTTTTTTTTTTTTTTTTTTAAAGAAGGGGGGTGAGTTACCCCCACCTCCTTCTCTCCCCCGAGGTCCAGACAGTGAGACACTGAGTCAAGGTTACCACTTATAGTCTGCCTCCTTCAGACTACAAGACCTAGAGGCAGGCCCTTCCCAGAGCATCTGCCCCACAAGTGCAGGTCTCACCCCCAGGGTACCAGAGAGCTCAGTCAGACTGGTAGACTCCCACTACCTGGGTCCTTTAGGGTGGGGGTGGATGAGAAGACTTAGTGCCTTCTGTCTCCTTGGCAGGTAGCTGGCCCCAGAGCATGTGTGCTTTGTACCCTGCAGAGCCAGCCCACTCGATAACCTCATGGGTCACAAAGCCTCAGCAAGCGTAAGCTCTGCAAACCCAAAAGGCAGCTCAGACTTAGTGTAAGGTACCACTGATCTGTCTGTACTGCAGAGTGAGGGGAGGGAGGAGACACTGGGACCACAGCCAGGAGAGGAAGGGGATCTTTCAGACAGGCTAACTTCCCCTGCAGGGGCAGGCCCTGGAGTCAATCCCAGATCTGGGCTCAAAGTCAACACTGCCACTTGCCTTAGACCTGTCGCACCCAGCTTCTCTTTCACATCTGCCAGTAAGAGTGGTGTCTCTGGTACATAGGTGTGGCAACAGGAGACATGCATGACATTGCATGCCTAAACTTGATGGCACACTCACTGGAGCTTAGAGAAATAATCCTAAGAATGACCACTCAGCACTGTCACTGGGTGGCCAGGTCCAGAACTGTTTGGAGTAGTTGAGGCAGACCCTGGAGAGACACATATGGTGACACAGGCAACGGCTCTGGCCTGAAAACCCACGATCCTTTTCCTCCATACTAAGAGCCTGCTTATTTGCCTAAGTCTTTCCCCTCAGTCTCATCAGCAAAAGCTCAGCTTCCTATAAGATGAGATGAGACCCACCTGTCCTGAGACATCAAAGCCTTACCAGTGTATCCGTGTGGAGCCCTCTCTCCTCTAGCAGGTGCGATGACTAGGAAAGAGAGTGAAAACTGAAGTCAAGATGCATGGGTATGAGTTAAGACTGTCAGCCCATACACTTGAGTGGAAATGATGCCTACATTGCCCAGCTAGTAGGATTTGGCAAGGCACAGAGATGTCAGGAGTGGGTGCTGTCCCATGATGCCCCCAAATGACATCCCCCCACCCCGGGAGCTATTTCAAGACTTCCCAGCCATCTAGGACTCCAACCAGCGGGGACTCTGATCTGCCACCAGGGCTGGGCAAGGAAGTGGCCATAGTAAAGTGACTTGAAAGCTTATAGAAAACCTTCAGATGAACATGGGAAGAGGCAGTGGGCCCCACCAAGGCCTGCTGGGATGGTGTCAAGGGAGGAGAGGAGGTGGGGCCTGCCACAGCATATCCAGACGTGTTGGTAAGTCCTGAGTCACCCAAGCAGCCAGAAGGGCAGTCTGGGTGGGGACAGTAGCACTGCCTCTTATACACAGAGCCTCCAGGAGAGTGCTCCCACGCTGGCATCCCAGCCCTGACATAGTTCCGCGAGTGACTGGCTGGATGAAGCATCCTGGATGCATCACTGCTAAAAAGGTCACTTCTGCCATATCCCTGCCTCTAAGAAGGATTCTACAAGGTGATTCTGACTCCAAAAGTACCCCAAGGCTCGTCCTCAGTCTGCCTTTGGGGACCCAGGCTCTGCACACGGTTAGGTGCCTCACCTGAAGCTTTTTGATTGTTTCTTTCCTTATCCTTATGGGAATTCCAGCTCACTGGATAGAAGCCACGGCCAGTAAAATGCCATGGCCAGACCCTGTCTCAGCTACAGGAAGGCCACTTCCTCACATCAACCCCCTGAGCCGAGAAGCCACTAGCTGTGTCAGGAAAGGTCTTGAGCTATACCTGGAGGTGGTCCTCTGACTATTTATCAGACACCCAAAAGGTGGAGGCAGGAAGAGAAAGTTGAACTTCCCTTGAGATGGATTGCTAATTGAATTCATCCCAGAAACAGGTCCCCACCACAGACCTGCTGCAACTAGCCGACTTAGATCCATCTCCCCCTCACCTTCTCAGCCTGAGAGACACAACTGAAGAGGAAGGTGCTAATGGGGGTTCCCAATCTTTTTCCACTTCTCCCGCTGTGGCTCTTAGGGATCCCCTCAACTAAGGCAAATGACCTTAAACGTAGCCTTAGGTTCATGTCACTCTCAGAAGTATGTCTTTGAGTATCAGGGCATGCATGAACACAGACACAATCACACACACACATGAATGTGTACACATGAACATACAGACATAAGAACACATACATACAAATATACACATGGGCACATATGTACGTCTATAAAAACATGAACACACAAACATGCACACATACATACTAGCACACAGTGATGCATGCAAGCACACACATGTGTACACACACATGTGCAGACACAGAAACATGCACTCACATACATACACAAATGTATGAACACAACTATGTGCATGAATACATGTGTGCACAGGTACACATATGCATGTAGTTACACGTACATAGGCATATAGGTGCATTCACACACACAAGAACACCAGCACAAACATCCAAGCACATACAGTGCACTAATTAGTTTTATCAATTTGGCACAAGCTAGAGTTACCTGACAAGAGGAGACTTTCATTGAGGAGGTAATTTCCTCCATCAGATTGGCCTGTGAGCATGTGTGTGGGCTTTGTCTTGATTACTGATTGATATGAACAGTAGTGTTGTCCTGGGCCAAGTTACGCCTGGGCTGGTGGTTCTGGGTTATATAAGAAAGCAGGCTGAGGGGCTGGAGAAGTCAGTTCAGTGGTTATGAATGCTGGCTACTCTTCAGAGAACCCATGTTCGATTCCCAGGACCCACGTGGCAGCTCACAGCTATCTGTAATTCCGATTCCAGGGTATCCAATGCTCCTTCTTGCCTTTGCACAGATGTATACACATAAACACCCACACCATCACACGCATGTATACAAGATCGCTCTTATACAAACACACATCCCAGTGTCCACACACACACATCATTATGTCACTTTCTGGGATTCTAAGTTCCCATCTAAATGAAGAACTTGAGAGGGAGAGACAGATACAGCTAATGAGTTACCAGGCCCTGGAGGCTAGACAGGTAGGATAAGATGCTGTGTGAAGCCTACTCAAGGAAGAATCCCACCGTAGAGAGAGAGAGGAGGGCCCATAGGAGGCCCATGACCATGATCTGGCTTATTTGGGATGCCGGGGGCTGGGGATGTCTGGGACCATCAGGCAGGTCCTCACTTCTGGAAAGCCCAGGCTGGGAGGAGTTCTGGAGGCTGGATTTGAGTCAGTAGCTCCTTTTTCTTCACATCCTCTCACACGTTCATCAAATTTCTTGATGCCAGCACTTTGACTGGGGTGAGGCACAATCTCAAAGTAGTTTTAATTTGCATTTCCCTGATGATAAGAGATGTTGAACACACTTAAAAACAGATATTGGCTTTTTGCGTTTCTTCTTTTGAAAACTGTCTGCTCATTTCATTAGCCTATTTGTTGATTGGCAGTTTAATTTCCTTGGTATTTAATTTCTGCAGTTCTTTGTACATTCTAACGTCAGACCCTGTCTGAAGTACGGTTGATAAAGATGGTCTTCTATTCTGTGGGCTGTCTGTCTGCTCTGCTGATAGTTTCTTAATAATAATGATTTTCAAACACTTCTTAAAAAGAACTATACTTATCTTATTGGTATGAGTCTTTTTCCCCAGCCTATGTATGTTCACACATCAGCTGTGTGCAGTTCCTTTGGAGGCCAGAAGGGGGCACTAGAGCCCCCCAGAACTGAAATTACAGGTGGTTGTGAGTCACTTGGTGTGTGCTGGGAACCGAACCTGGGTTTTATGTAAGAGCATCAGATGCTCTTAACATATGAGCCATCTCTTTAGCTTTTAAACAACCAAGCAAGCAAGCAAACAAAAATCTTTAAAG
Organism: Arvicanthis niloticus; assembly: GCF_011762505.2. Taxonomy (NCBI): domain Eukaryota; kingdom Metazoa; phylum Chordata; class Mammalia; order Rodentia; family Muridae; genus Arvicanthis; species Arvicanthis niloticus. Next base: position 21,487,108 of record NC_047667.1, on the reverse strand, counting down.
AGGCAGAAAGTGAAGACAGACGTCTGTGAGTTTCACTGACTTTCTTCTCAAGACTGGCTCCTTGAGCCACTAAGCTTGTGTCCCATGCCGGAGATCAAAGCTAAGTCTCCAAGGGAACCATTTGTCCATCTGTTCATCAAACATCTGTGCAAGAGCTGGCAGACAGGGCTGGCTCAGCAGTTAAGAACACCGACTGCTCTTACAGAGGTCCTGAGTTCAATTCCCAGCAACCACATGGTAGCTCACAACCATTTGTAATGGGATCACATCCCCTCTTCTGATGTGTCTGAAGACAGCAACAGTGTGCTCACATAAAATAAATGAATAAATTTTTTTTAAAAAAAAAAGTGAGAGAGAGAGAGAGAGAGAGAGAGAGAGAGCCAGAGCCAGCGAGACGGCAGACACAGAGGTGATTAAGCCAGAATGAGAACCCCAAATGTATCCTGAAAACAGAGGCAGAAAGAGGCCAATGAGCATGTACCTTATCAACTGCAGAGAGGCAGAGTGTCTGTGGACAGCTGAAGTCTCCTTTCTCCTCCATGAATACTTCTACATACACCTATGCCAGGCCTTCCACCAGGGAAGTTCTCTTGGTCATCCCATTTGTCTCCTTTGTCCAGGTACCTAAAAAAATATACCTGGCTGCACCCAATGACCCACCTATGCCTGAAGAACATGGATACCCTCTACAGCTTCTGGCCCATGTCTATACTGAACACATGAGGAACAGACCCAGAAAGGGAACTGTCACCAAGTTTGCCACAAGAAGATCTGCTTGCCCAGACCCTCTCACTTGACAGCATTCCCACCATGACACATATAGAGTCATCTGACTGAGAACTCTGTTGTCTGCATATGCTTAGAGAAAGACATGGGGACCAGGCAGCAGGGCAGATGCACAGATAGTGTCCAAGGGAAAGACATGGGGACCAGGCAGCAGGGCAGATGCGCAGATAGTGTCCAAGGGAAGCTTGGCCTCGAACTCAGCTTCATTACCTCCCTCCTTCTTAAGTATTGGGGCTAAAGAGGATTGGCACTACTACACTTGGCTACTCAACACCAGCCCCGGGGGACACACAGCCAGCCACAGCTTGCCATACATCCATGCTATATTCCCTGTTGCCCCCTCCTCCCACTTCCACATGCGGGCGTCTTAACCACGGAACTTTTTACTCGTGTCAACACTTGTTGCTCAAAACTCTCCCCTCGTCCGATGTCCCAGCAAGCATTGCTGCAAGTCCTTGGGCTGGTTCCTTGATGTAAGCCCCCAGCCACCTCTCATTTGGACCCTCCAAAGCTCTTCTGTCCAGGCTCCACCTACCTGTACTCCCTCCAACACGGGGCATCATGGTCCAGAAAAGGGCACTGTGTTTGTTACCTTTGTCATTGTGACAGACACTGGACGTTGGAAGAAAGTCTTCTTCAGCTCATGGTTTCGGGGATTTCGGTCAGTGATGGGCTGACTCCCCCAGGCTGGCTGGTGAGATGGTGAGGTAGAGCAGCATTGTGGTGTCCTGCGCATGTGTCGGAGGAGGCTACAGAGAGCCGCAGAGAGGGCGTCATCCTAACCAGCTACAGCCGCCACAGATACACCTCAAAGATTGATTTCCCCTTAACGAGGCCTCACTCAGCATGTGAGCCTTTCAGGGGATGCTATATATTCAAACCACAACAGGAGCCATGCCCCTTCGTCTCATCTCTGCATTCTCGCAGCTGCCCGTTGACAGCAGCAATCTCCCGGAGAGCGGTTCCTGGGGTCAGTCCCAATGACAGCCTGTCTACAACCTCACCCCTGGCCTGGCATGGTGGCATACACCTTTAATCTCAGCACTCGAAAGGCAAATAGATCTCTGAGTTCAAGGCCAGCCTGTTTTACAGAGCTGCTTCCAGGGCAGCCAGGGCTACACAGAGAAACCCTGACTTGAGGGGGAAAAATTCAACAACTTCACCTCTGTTTTTCCATTAAGAACGACGAGAACTTGAGAAGTCAGCTACATCAGTCCAGCAGGAGAAATGCACAGAATTTATTTCACGTATACATGGGAAACCCCTAAGAAGATTAAGAACCCAAAATGACCCCCTCCAAATCTTCACATGGTAGTGAAATGTACTGATAATTAAAATGCCCTCAGAGGCAAGGGATGGGATTGTCTTTTTAATATATATATATAGTCTTATAGAACCCAAGCTGACATAAGTCACCAGAGATCAGTTTGGCCTCAAATTTGTGATCCTCCTGCCTCTTTCTCCAAAGTGTTAGAAATACAGACATGTATAACCATAGCTGGATAAAGGAAGTTGTTGTAACAAGGTTGGTTTGTAGAGACATTTTCCAGCCTCAAGCCTGTTTCTTGTAACAGGAATGTTTCTTCTTTTCCATATAAGGAGAAAAGGTGACCTCAGAGGTCCTTCCGTATCTGCAGGCTTTCAAATACCTTTTGTTCCATAAAACCTTCGGCCAAAGTGGCATATTTAGGGCTGCCTGGTTCTGTTGCCCCTCAATTAAATTAGATAATATGCCTTGCTTTAGGAGATAGTTATTACTGTCATTTTACAGTTGGGGAAATTGAGGCTTAAAGAGACCCAGACACATCTCCAGCTTCTGCTGGCAGGAGCTTCAGGAACTGAAGTTCCAATTCTCATCTGCCTTGGCTCCCAAGCCAAACTGCTGCCTGCCCAGGGCAACTGTCCCCGCCCCCTACATGTCTATATCCATCCCAGTCAGAAAGAGGCAAGAGAGGCTCCTCTAGAAGAGCCGTAAGGTGGTCCCAAACTGTCCCTAAAGAAGAGGCCTGCCAGGGTTTGGCAACACACTCTTACTGTGTTGTCCCTCTCCTGCAACCTAGGCTCTCCTGTTACATATGTTATATAAGGACTGTTTCCCAGATATATAATAATCCTTGTGCTTCTGTGATCCCTACTCCAGAAGACATCTGGGGCACAGCATCAGGCTGACCGGGCCAGGATGGGGGATAGGTTGGGCCTCAACCCAAAGTTACTCCTACTGTCCCCAGGCTTCCCTGAGAGTCTGGGAGAGGGTGTGGTGTGGACAGGCCTGCTGGGTGAGAACAGATTTGGAAGGAGGCTCAGGAAGGGTGTGAGGGAGGGTGGGCCTCTAGGGCTCAGCTGTGATCACACAGGAAGCATGCAAGCAGCTTCTGCAGGGTACCAGTCGGGGCCTGGCAGTCTCTCCCAAGGCCACTGCCTGGCCAACTTAGTCGTGCAGGTAGGCAGCTAAGCTTTGGATGGAACCTTCCATCCTGATCAGGTAGCTCACCAGCTCTGTGTCCTGGAGCAATAAAGAAGCCAGTCCCCAGTTGTCCACAGAACTGGGAGGATCCGGTGGTGTCCAAACTGCCTTCACAAACCCAGCTGGCTACAGCTTGTCTCCCCAGCTTCCCTCCCCCAAGGAAGAAGGGGCAGACAGTGGCCAGATGACTCATCCAGGAGCTATCCTCCCATCCCACCCCCAGGCCTGGCCCAGCCCAGTCCTACTTCTATACTACAGGCTAATGACCAGCCTTTCATGGCGTGGGAGGGAAGGGTCTCGGCTTCCTTTCCCAAGCCCTGCTCCAGTCTGCCTGCTCCATGGTAGGTCACAACTCTATCTTTATGGAGTGGGGCTGGAGGAGCAAGCAGCATCCTTCCTGAAAGCAGATGGCCACAGGAGACCAGAGCTCCTTCTCTCCTGTTCATGAGGTGACACCTGCTCTCTCCCAGTCCCAAGGAAATGGCACTATGCTTGCTGTCATCCCTTCCTTGGAGAGTTTGAATCCTGCCTGCTATTCTTCAGTCCTACAAAGACTATGTGAGGCAACGGCAAATCCCATTCCACGCCATACAGCTCAGGACTTAGTTCTTCTGCTCAGGTATCTACCTTCCTGCAGAATCCCCGAAGCAGCACTTCCTGGATTTAATGCCCACTCCCAGTGCTCACCAACCTTAGGTTCTCTTCACCCAGCAAGGCTTTTGACAGGCTGGAAGAGTTCAGCCACACAGTGTGCTAGGGGCCGGGCATTGGGTTTATCCCAGGAGCTCACACATTAAAAAAAAAAAAAAAAAAAACAATAGCTCTTTAGCAGCCAGTCGGGTGACTTCTGGGAACATTCCCGTTTCTTTGTTCTTATGCGTGGTGTCTAGAAGGGAATCCATTGCTCCTGTGGAAGCCAGACCAACTGGAAGATGACACTGAGACTTCACCCTGAAGGCTTGGTCACCTTATCACCTGAACACCAGGTGAAGTCCCTCTTGAAGAGACATGCTCAGGTCACTAGCCTGCAGGGTAAGGCCTCCCTTATACGGAGCCTAAAAGTCAGTGTTCAGTCCCGAAGTCCCTTGAGTGTCTGTGGAACCTGCATCCACTCTCTCCTCTGAAACTATTCCATCATCCTATGTGACGCCAGCATCCCATCTTAGATAATAGTCCAAGAGTCACAGGCTAGACTGTCTGAACGCTGTGAGGAAAACAACCTAGACTACCTTCCTGCTCAAACGGGTCTTCACACCAGTTGTAAGTCTCATGCCTACCTCATTCAGGTCCTCACCTGGGACAGAACCTGGAGCAGAGACTGTTGTCAAACAAGCACTAAGCCAAGGCCCAGAAAAGAGCAGCGACTTCCCCAGTGTCACAGAGTCAGTCTGGGCAGCTACATCAATTTTCTTACCCCTTTAGGGCCCCCAAAAGGCCTAAGTGTAGAGCCTGAACCCCAGAATCTCAGGGAAAAGAAGCTGGTTTCTGGCCATGGCCTGCCCAAAGGATGCAGACTCCATACTTGGCAAGAGCATCACCCCAGGACAGCATGTTGCCTGGGGTGGAGGGTAACAGCGCCTGGAGCCAAGCTGTGGTTGTGAGCTTTACACACAGGCTCAGACTTGTCAATCCTAAGGTTTCCAAGGAATTCCTACTCCCTAAAAACCTCTCCACTTGTTTTGAGACACTGACTCCCTTCCTTGGTGAGTGTTCAGATGTCGTTCCTGTAGTGTCCCTCCTCCAAGCTCCATGTTTAGACCCTACTGGGTGCTGTCTGCTTCTCGGACTCACATGACTGTGTGAGTCTCAGGCTGGAGCTGTGAACTCAACTTAACCACTTACCCAGCCTTCCTTGGTAAGCCTTCCTTCTGGTCCACACACCAGAAACCATGAGCTGTGTTTTGCCTTCAATTGTGTTCTGTGGTTTCACAACAACATGCCCTTTTCTCAAACCTCTGTGGCCAGAGGAGGTCCAACATTCCTGTTATCATCTAAGGTCTTGATAGGTTTTATTTTCTCTGCCAGTTAAATAATTAATTGGCAGTGACATTTTGGTATCTTTCATCTGAACATCTGTACTGAATATTTTCGTTCAAACATTACCCTGTATCATGGTTGGCAGAGGTCCTGATGTCTCATGACACTTGAAGCCCTCATACCACGATACTGCAGCAGTAGCGAGAAGAAATCCCTAGGAAATTGCAGTAGTTGTCACATTCATAACTAAATAAATAAAATGAAAAGTCAGAAAGAAAGAAGGAAAGAAAGAAAGAAAGAAAGAAAGAAAGAAAGAAAGAAAGAAAGAAAGAAAAAAAAAGAAAAGAAAAGAAAAAAGAAAAGAAAGGCAGGCAGGAAAAATCTTGAATGTAATAGATCAGGGAAATCTCAGACAGAGATTGACAGAGCCAACCAGTAACTTTTATTACGGGTAAGAAGGGGAAACACACACACAGAGAGAGAGAGAGAGAGAGAGAGAGAGAGAGAGAGAGAGAGAGAGAGGAACAAAGAGACCCTCTGCTTAACTAAGGAGAGACTCAGAAGTGATTGGGTCTCTCCTTGATGACTGGGGGTTTTTAAGGGTCTTTGAGAGGTTTTTTTAAGGAGATCAGTTTGAACAGACAGGGAAGCTCACAGGCCTAGGATTATGGAAAAAATACATCCTAGTCTCTGCTCACCAGATCTTTAGGCCTTTGACTCTGGTCAGGAGGAAAAAGCCAATATTTGCCATCTTTATCTTTATTTTGGGCCTGTCTGTCTATCTGGGAATTGACTTAACTTCTAGTGCATCCCCCACCCCATTCCCCCGTGTTGGCTCCTAGGAACCACCTGAGGTACCTGGTGTGGTAGAGAACACCTGTAAGCCCTATTCAGGAGGGTCCAGAGTTCCAGACCAGCCTGGTCAGCACCCAAAAGCATCTCCCAGCTTGTGGTAGGTAAGGGAAGAGATAAAATATAGAAACTAGGCTGGGCACGGTAGCACATGTCTTTAATGCCAGCACTCAAGAGGAAGAGGCAGATATATCTCTGTGAGTTCAAGGCCAGCCTGGTCTATAGAGTGAGTTCCAGCACAGCCAGGGCTACAAAAAACAACCCAACCAAGATAAGAAACTAGTTTTTAAAGTCATTCCCCAAGCCAACTAATTTGTTTCATTTTATTTTTTGAGACATGGTTTCTCTGTGTAGCCCTGGTTGTCCTAGAACTCAATCTGTAGACCAGGTTGGCCTTGAATTCATAGAGATCCACTTGCCTCTGCCACCCAAATACTGGGATTGAAGGTGAGCTCCACCACTCCCAAATTAAGCAATTAATTTTACTTTGCTCCACAGAGCAAGCACACAGTGTGGGTCGGGACGGAGCCAGCAGCTGGAGAGGTATGCTGGGGTCAGGTGGTGACCTTTGACTCCTGTGCAGGCTGGCCTACGCTGTTGGCACAGCACTCTGGAGGCAGAGGTGAGGGGATGGTGGCAAATTCAAGTCCAGCCTGGGCTGGGGCTGTTATCCAGTTATTAGAGTGTTTACCTATCTAGACAAAGGTCTGGATTTGGTCCTTAGCACTGTATAAACCTGGCATGATTGGTGAATGCCCCCCCCCATGGGGGTAGCTGGGGAGGATCAAGAATTGAATGTTATTCTCAGTTACAGAATAAGGTCAAGGTCAAAGACAGTACAAGCTTTAAGCTTATCTACAAAAAGAAAGAAAGAAAGAGAAAGAGAAACAAGAAGTCCTTCACCTTATGTTATAAATTCACATTATTTACCTCTCCTCCCCTGCACTCCCAGGCTTTGAAGGGCAGTGAGCATCTTCTGTTTAGTTCAGGACTCCCAGGGTTCAGCACCACACCCAGTATGCACTAAAGGAGGAAGAAAACAAAGGGTGCTTGACAACCTTCCCGGCAGCGGCAGCGTGATTTCTAGGGCACACCTGTCTCTCTTATTAGACTGAGTGCCCCCAGAGCTGGCTATGGTGACACTGGAGACCCACATCAGCCCCTCCTCTGGTGGTTCTCCTGAAGCCACCTTTCTTTCTCTTTGGGGGTCACTTCTATACATATCTTAAGATTTTTTTCTCCCAAGGCATGAACTCCTGCTGCCCCGACTATACTTTCGGAGGCTCACCCAACTCTGCAGATTCACCCCACAGCTCCACACCCTCACCCCTCCCCTCCTGCTCTGCCCAAAGTGAGGGGGGTGGGGTAGCCAGATGATCTCAGCACCTCCTGGTCTGACATCCTCCCTGGGGACTTCAGACGTCCTCTGCCTCCACCCAGTGTCACTTCCTCATTTTGGCAGGAACTCCACTGATAATCTTGTTCACTCTCCACCACTTCCTGTGTTTTATGTGAATCTTCCTGAGCTCAGCCATGGAAGAAGATAGCCCTAAATGTCTAAAGGCTACCCACCAGCTCCTGGACACATTCAGTTTTGTTTTCGTTTGTTGTTTTTGTCGTTGTTTTGTTTTGTGTTTCAAGACAGGGTCTCTCTGTGTAGTCCTCCCTGCCAGACTGGAACTTGCTTTGTAGTCCAGGCTGGCCTTGAACTCACAGAGATCCACCTGGCTCTGCCTCCTGAGTGCTGGCATCAAAGGTGTGTGCCACCATCTTCCGGTTTGCCACAGTCACCTTTTTAAAGCTGTCCAGAATGGGAGATTCTCTCCTCCTGTGGGTCAGTAGCCCAGTGAGTAATCCAAGACTTTCTATTGCTTAACCTCAGTCTTCCTGCTGCTAGGATTTCCAGATTGGAAAAACAAAAGATACAGGATACTTACTCGGTTTTGAGTTTGAGGGAGATACTGTGTAAAAATTCTAGTGAAACATTTCCCTTTCTATATCAGAACAAGAGTGAAGCTTGGTGGAAGAGCACATGCTTAGCCTGTAGGTTGGATCCCCAGCAATCATCGAAAATAGATTGAGGGTCTGGGGAAACAGCTCAGACAGTCAGAGTGCTTGCTTTTCAAGCATGAGGGTTTGAGTTCAAATGTCAAGCACTCACGTAAAAAGCTGGGTGTGCCCATGTGGCCCTGTAACACCAGGATTGTAGGACGCAGATGGAGAATCATTGGGGCTTGCTGGCTGCCAGCCTGACTTCAGGTTCAGTGAGAACCCTGTCTTAAGGGAAGAGGGAAGAGAGCAATAGTCAAAACACCAAGGCGCTCCTCGGGTCTCCACATACTTAAACACGGACACAGACATCCACCCACTCACATGAGTACCCATGAGTAGTTCTCTCTCTCTCTCTCTCTCTCTCTCTCTCTCTCTCTCTCTCTCTCTCTCTTTCTCTCTCACACACACACACACACAAAGACCTTAGTAAGAGGAGCAACATTGTTTTTATTCTCTCTTTCGTGTGTGTGTGTGTGTGTGTGTGTGTGTGTGTGTGTGTGTAAACGCATATGTGTGTATGTGAGTGCCTGGTGCCCTGGGAGGCCAGGAGAGGGTGTCAGATTGCCTGGAACTGGAGTCATAGACAGTTGTGAGCCACCATGTAGGTGCTGGGAACTGAACCTGGGACTGATATAAAAACAAGCACCCATAATGGCTGCAGCATCTCTCCAGTCCCATATTCTGCATAATCATGTGAATATTTTCTTTCTTTTTATAAACAGGCTCTCACTCTGTAGGCGAAGTTAGCTCAAACTTGTGATCTTTCTGCTGTCCCTCTCAAATGCTAGAATGACAAGCATATGCCATCGTGTCAGGCTCCACTTTTAATATTTTTCTTCTGGTCTTTCAAAACAGAGTTTCTCTGAGTAGCCCTGGCTATCCTAGAACTTGCTTCATACACCAGGCTGGATTTGAACTTACAGAGATCCACCTGCTTCTGCCTCTTGAGTTCTGGTATTGAAGGCTTGTGCCACCACCACCCAGTGAATTTTTTATATCATAGAGAAAGAAGTTTGGACTATGTACACTCTGAAATGATTCCCGAAGCTACACTTGGAAAGCAATAGTAACGTAAAACCAGTGACTTACTTGCTGGTCAATATTTTTTCTCCATAAGTTAATCTGAAATGGGGATGGTATGATTCCACACACACAATTTAATGTGAGTAAAAAGGTGTCACATTTCTGAGGTAGCTGTTGAGGATGTGGAGAGGCTGAGGCTGGGTCTTGCTTACAGCCACAGCGGGGAGGGAGAAATTGATGTAGGGAGACAGACTATCTCAAGGGGTCTGGTCATGGGACGCAGACGGTTTGGTAGCCCAATTTGACTCAGCTGAGGCCGAGGAGAGTGGTCTGTAGTGAAGATGTATTGGCTGCCAAGCATCTGTATGAGCTGTGACCTTTAATTCTTGCTGCAATACGTGGAAGTGGGGGGACTGTAGAAGTGGCTTTTAGGTGTCATGGCATGCTTTGTGGAAGATACAGGAGGTGCCGAAGATATTCAGGTCCTCTAGGCAGCAAGAACAAAAGAGAACAACCACACTAGCCAAGCTGTCTGCTTGCTGCCCACCTCAAATGTCTGCAAGAAAGGAATTAGCCTGCTCTACCCACCCATCTGACATGGGCATGTCCTACGATGGTGGTAGCCAAGGAAGATCAGGTTGACACTGGTTGTGAGGAAGGGTTTAGGACTATGAGGTGTCACCTATCACCTGCTAGGCTGTGGAGCCTAGCATCCAGCTCATTCCTCAGCTGTCCTATCCAGCATTTCATCTACAGTGGTCCCCTTACAGATCTGAACATCTCACCACATGCTCTGTCCCTGGTCTCCACTCTTACCCCATCTCTGTATTGTTAACCATCAGCCTGTAGGTGTTGGTTTATAGCTTCAATTTTATTCTACATAAATTCATGGAGGGAGGGGACCACTCCTGTGTTTTCTATGGCATCAAGAACAATAGTCTGATCTCAGTAAATGTTGATGGATTTATTGGGTAACGAGTTGTCTCTTGTTTCACTCTCAGATTCCCTTTTATAAGGGGCTGGGCTGACTGGTGGAGGAGGCCCTTCACTGTGGGCTTACTGAGTACCTGTTCTCACTCCTTAGGCAGGCCATGGTGATGTCTTGCTTACAAAGCACTCTCACGTGCTGCCTCCCTTAATCCTTGCAATAACACGATGGGTGTGAAGGGGACTCTGAAAGTGACTCTGAGTCATTGTGACATGCTTTGTAGAAGAAAGGACACGTTAAAGAAGAAGTTGCTCTAGTAGCATTTAACAGCATGGGGTGAACCTAATGGCTGTGTTAGTGCTTTGAGTGACACCCCCCCCCCCAAAGGCTGGCACCAACACCCAGGGCAGCTCTTGTCACCCAGCTGCTGTCCAGGTGACACTTTCCCATTGCATTTGAGTTTCCTTTGAATGAATGTCCCTGACAGTGGACATGGCTAACAGTAGCTTCAAGCATCAGGTTGGTTTTGGCTGCTATTATGTTGTCCATGCTAAGTCAGTGAGTGGATTGGCTTCTTGGTGCGTCTGCTCATGACCCAGAGTTTTTTGAGTAGGTCCAAGTCTGTCTCCAAGGCCTATTGGCAAGCCTGGTTGTTGATTAGAGAAATTTCAAGTTAAGTGCAGACACCACCTTGAATCACCCATGGCTTTGGCAAATCCACAGAGGACTGGTCACCAAGGTGGGAAGCAGGGCAAGCTGGGAGCCCCCTTTGCAAGGAGGGGCTCTTGGCAGAGGATGGACTGCTTTGGAGCTTGAGGCTGCACCAAGCAGAGACAGTGGTGAACAATGGCACCCAGAAGTCCCAAGGTGAGCTGGGTTGGGCAAGTTCAGACTCCAGCCCCAGAGTTTTGAAGGATGACAGCTCCCTCCGTCTGGCCTGCTTGGTCAGCTCTGCTGCAGGAGCTGAGTTCCCACAATCCGAAGTCCAGGCAGTGCAGCCGAGAGACAGGGGTGGGGGGTGGGGATTCTGCTTGTTGGATCCCAACCTCCACAGACACACTGTTGAGCACTTCCATCAGGAAATGGGGGCTTAGCATGTGGAGCTGGGAAAACCCTATGTTTACAAGGGAAGCTGAGTCAGACTGCTCTATCTTTTCAAACGTTCAGCTATTTCTAGAATCCCATACCGTCAGAGCCGATTCCTTCCTCTTCCCAGGAACTCCCCGGCAGGGAGAGAACAGAAGGCCAAGACTGCCTTTTTTTGAAGATTAAAACCTAAAGAGTTAGTGCCCATTTATGGACTAAAGCCCCCTCCCCCATTCTCCCAGCTTGTCCTCAATGCCCTAGACAGGATGGGGGAGGATTTTGTGGTAGGATTAGCATAGGAAGGGAGCAGAATGCTGGAGAAAGATTGAGGAGAAGATGTGTTCAGGTCCAAAGGAAGCTAGAGAAAGCTTGTGTCTCCAAGAAAACTATGGTTCCAGCTCCCCCAGAGGCCCTCAGCTGAGTACTTGTCAGTGGGACCAGAGTCATGGCCCTGTGAACACTCAGCCTTTCCGTCTTTTTTTTCTGGACAACAGTCTGTGAGCAGCCTCCTAAGAGGACTGAAGCAGAGAATTCTGAAGTGCAGAGATGATGAAAGATGACCCAAAATTATTCTTTCCCAGCCCCTGCTGTGTACCGCAGCACCTGTCCCTAATGTAAGGACCAAGGCTAGAGGCAGAGACATTTCTTAAGTTCTTAGGGAATCTAAAAGCCTTTGAAAACGTGGGATTTCAGGCGTGAGAGTAAGAAAATGTTAGTATAGCCCTTACTATGTAGATAAAGAAGCCAAGTCTTAGGAAAGTTAAGCTACAGAAAGGATCATACACTCCCCAACTTTCTCCTCTGGTCCTTCAGAGAGAGCCTTTCAAGGTTTATCAGGGCAATGCTGGCTCCACCCTTGTCTTCAGCTCAGCACTGTTGGCCTCCCCAGAACAGAACAGTACAGGCAAGCTTAGGAGGCAGCCTATCAGCCTTGGAAAGATCTGCCTTCCAGTTTAATACAATTCCAAACTCTTAGAGTGGGAAGTAGCATCAGACAACCATTGGTTACTTTCTCACTTCCTGGACAGAGATATCTACAAGCCCCGACCCCAGCCCAGGTTTACCCCACTCCTCTTCCATCCACTAGAAAAACTGTTGGTTCCCTCTTCAGACTACACACCCCTCCCCTCCCCCGAATCTGATTGCTCCCACTTCTATGCTGCTGCAACTCTGGTCTAAGCCCTGCCATTTTCTTTCAAAAGTGGTCTTCTGCTAGGTCCCCAGCCAGCCTGTCACTGTTCGCCTCATTAATCAGCTATCCTTTCATCTATTTTTTATCAGTGTGTATGTGTGTGTGTGTGTGTGTGTGTGTGTGTGTGTCACAGCTCATGTGTGGAGATCAGAGGACTACTTGAGAGAGTCCTTTCTCTCCTTTCTACTGCATGGACCCCGGGTGGTCTCAGGTGGTCAGGCTCGGTGGTAAGCACTTTTACTTGCTAAGCCATCTTGCCTGCTGGAAAGACTCTTTTTAAAAGTCTTGTTAGGTCATTTCAATCTTTAGCTCAGTTCCTCCCAATGACTCCGTTTCCCCCAGAATGAAAGCCACGGCCTTAGAATGACCCACAAGTGCCATAGCTTCCCTCCTGTGGCTTCTCTCAGCCCTTCTTCCTGCTAATCTTTTGTGCACTTTGCTCCAGCTTCACTGGCGATTCAAACACCCATGAGGGCATAGATTGCTGTCAGTTTTGTTCACAAATGTATCCTCAAAGCTGGACATGGTGGAGGATTGCCCTTTAGACCAGGCTAAGAGAGAGCCTTTCAAGGTTCATCAGGACAATGCTGACACTGCCTTTGTCTTCAGCTCAGCACTGCTGGCCTCCTCAGAACTGAAACTACAGAGTGTGAGCCTGCCTTAGAAACAAAACCAAGACCAAACCAAATCCAAAACACAAATGTACTAGAAGGCACTTAGTAAATTAAAAAAAAAAAAAAAAAATAGAAAGAAAGAAAAAAGGTTTTGTTGAAGTCCTGAAGATGGAACCCAGGGCCTTGCTCACGTCAGGCAAGTGCTGTATGACTGATCCACAGTCCCAGTTCCAATAACTGGTAATCTAATAAATGGTAATCAATTGACCAAGTAAGTGACTGGGACACAGAATGTAAGAGATTATCAAGCTACAGTTTACATTTGGAGGTCCAGCCATTGGCTTTGGTCCTGGCCAGGCTCCATATCCTTGCCTGTACATCCGTCTTCTTCCAGAAAACCAGCCTGTTGTCTATTAAGTGATTCGCAACACTTTCCTTCTTCTGTTTTAAAAAATGTCTGTGCCACTCAACCAAATCGTTGTCCTTGATCCATCCTGTTCTTTACAGACACAATCTGGAGTCGGAGTTCAGATTCCCACTCCTGATGTCTGCAGACGTTCTTCCAGGGGAGTGGGGTCTGCTGCTCCCCACATTTCAACTCTGTTTACCCCCTCTTACTCTCATCGGGATCTTGAGCCAGGGAGCCAGGCCAGTGTATCATGGGAGTTTCCCTCCCACGGCCCTACCCCACGAGGGGGTGTCCACTCAAGAACATCATGAGCCTGCCTGTGCCTCAGGAAAGGGCCAGGAACAGGGAGCATTCAGAAAACCTTTCTGATCTCCTCCAGCTGCCTCCCCCATCTTTGTCTAGGTTGTTCACATTCCGGAAGCGCTGATGTGGCACTAAAGATTCCTGCAGCTCCAGCCTTGTCCCTCGGGGCCCCCGCGTCATCGCTGAGCCTGCTTTCTGGAATGCCTTTGGTATGAAGTGTCCTGGCAGGTGAGGTCTGGGCAGATGAAATCTACAGTCCAAGGCTAGATTTTTGGGGTTCCTCCCCACATTCGCCCCTTTACCCTATCCATGACTTAGCTCCCAGTGTATTAAACAGACCACAGGAACTCCACCAACCCAGAAGCCGGTGAGGCTCAGCTCCTGTCCAGACGGTGAGGTGCTGTGTCCCTTCTGGCCCTCATCTTGGATGTCCGACTAGGCTCAGCCTTCTCCTTGGTCTCCCCCTTTCCCGCTGTCCCCTCTTCTCCATTTCCTTTCTTGGGCCTTGTGGAGGCCAGAGTGGGGGTGTTTCCAGGAGAGGAAATTTCTCTAGTTCTTGTGCCTAACCAAGAGCATAGCATGTAATAGATACTCACTGGTAGGTGTAGCTGTTTGCTTCTGTCTTCTCGGCCAGTGTTTGACTTTTCACCGATCTGGGGTTCATGCTCCCACCATGTAAATTAATGTTTCAAATTTCTGGGGTTTTTTTGTTGTTGTTGTTTTGGGTTTTTTTTTTGGGGGGGGGGTTTGTTTTGTTTTGTTTTTCCCAAAATAAGACTAAATAACAAACTCACATGGATGTAAGGAAGTTGCTGAGAGCATGGAGTCAGGCACTCTCCGTGAAGCTCCTGCTGCAGGAGGGGCCACAAGCCTGGGATGCTGGTACCCACACAGGAGGAGAAAGAGTTATTTTGAAACCTTATCTTGACTCAACAAGAACTGGAGTTTGCAACTCAGTTATATGTTTGCCTAGCATGGCTCTAAATTTGATCCCAAACATCAAAAATAAATAAATAGAAATAAATGGTAGCCCCGATTATCTCCCAGAATGAGCTTCCCTTCCTCTAAACTTCCCATCCATGTTTTCTGAACAATTTTCACCGAGTTTAATTCTTCTGTGCTCCAGTGTGCTGCCTCCCCCAAGCCTGACGGCAACCCAAGCTATCTGCCACAGTTCAGCACACCAAGGACTTGCTGCCGGTCCAAAGGGAAGGAAGCAACCAGCCTTGCACACTCTGCTGTGGGATGAGGGCCCAGCCTGCAATTTTCTAGTGTTTACCAAAGCCAAGCCCGGTCCTGGGACCTCAGGCACATCTGCTGTCACTCAAGCAATTTTTTTGGAGGGGGAACTGTGCTGTCTTAATCCCCTAGCGGCCCAGCCTTCCCCAGGTCTCCAGGCTGTGACCTTTCTAAGTCTCCAGGTATAACGAGGAAGGCTCAAGTCTTCATCCAGCAATGCCCCACACTGGAAGGACAAGTGGGGTGTATAGCTGAGAAGCTGGAGGCAGCCAGAACTGGGCAGTTAGGGGGTGAATACCAGATTGAGTCAGGAGTGGGGGTGGGGAGAGGGCCTGCTCAGAACCTAAGGCAACCAGCTGCTTGCCTGCACTTTGTCCTCTGTGTCCCCCCCGCCCCCCCACACTTATCCAGTCCCAGAGTCCAGCAGTTTCTCAATGGAACAGACTGCAGGAACAGCTCTGCAGGGGGCTGAGGGGCAGGCCAGGGAGGGTGGACATTCCAAGCATTCTTGGCTTCCGGAGCTAGGGCCCAGAGAGAAGCTGTCCAGTACGGAAGGAAAGGGAATTTCTTCAGAGGGAATAAAGGCTCTGGGAGAGTCTTCAGGCAGCAGGGGGCAGGGCACAGGCCAGTGGGGGAGGGGAGTCAGGGGGAGGGGGCAGCTGGGGAAGGGAATCAACCGGAATAATCCATCTGATCCATTTCTTCCTTGAGTACTAGGGAAGGAGAGAAGAATTCAGGACCCTGGGCCAAGGCTTTTCTTCCAGAAGGCTTAACAGGTCAGGCTTAACGGCAGGTGGAACTGGGTGTTTTAGAAGGTTTTTTTTTTTTTTTTTTTTTTTTTTTTTTTTTTTTTTTCTGTTGTTTGTTTGTTTGTTTGATTGATTGATTTTATTCTTTTACAGTGCAGGGATTGAGAGTTGTACATTAAACAGCATTCTGACCACCCAGCTGCACCCCCTAATCCCCTTTCCCTGTTTTGATTAAACAGAATCTGTGTCCCATCTGTGGTCACAAAGTATCAAAAGGCTCAAAGATGTGAACCCAAGTCCCCAAAGAGAACAAGAGACTGTTTTCCAGTTACCATTGCTGGTTTTAATGAGGTGTTTTTGGCCACAGATGAGGGAGGGCAGACAGCCTCGGGTGTGAAGGGACTAGAGACCCAATTCGGACAGTGCTCAAGACATACATTTGGAAAAGCCCCTCCCCCTTGATTAAAGGGACATCACAGCCAAATACTTCTCTGTACATAAACTTCAATGGCACTGTGGCTTTCCCCAGAACACAGCATTCACATTATTGAAAGCAGCAAAGTTCACTTAACAAAACAAAAACAAAAAAACAAAGAAACAAACAAACAAACAAAAACCAGAAGTGAGAATCACAAAAATAAATAAGTCAGCACATTCTAGGTCCTGCTGGCCTGAGAAACAAACAGACACATCCATCCATAGTCTGGTTATCCGAAACAGCTCCAAGGCTCAAGTCTCTGAGGTCTAAGGTGGGATCCAGAGGCATCTGGTCCCCTTTGAGATGAAAAACAGCAGTCAGAGTCTTTCTCGGTCTTTGAGATGCACAGCAGCAGAGACTGGAAGCCAGAGGTAGCTTCCTCTTTACATAAGGGAGGTTAGTCTACATGACCTCCAGGGATGTCAGGGTTCTAACCCTGGTGGTTGATGAGAACAGGAACTGATGTGAAGGTGCACCCTGACACTGGCAGAGAACCGGGTGGGGAAATGCCAGGGGTAACGCTTGTGGCATAAAGGAGGTAGGCACTTTCAGGTCTCTGTGGCCCCACTATAACATTCTGTCAGCCAGGGCTCCCTGTGCCTTTCCACATCTGTGCTATTTCTCTCATCTTCCAGGTTCAGTCAGGCTGAAGACATAGAGCCTTTGATGTACAATACTCCCCTGGGGAATCCTACCCAGGGTTCCTCTGCAAACCCTCTCAGAGCCTACCCCATACTGGGACACTGCCTCTCCTCCTCAGCTGAGCTTTGAGCAGATTCCTAAGGCTTGTCTGTAGGCTGCTGTCACCTCTTGGCAGTCTGTCAGAGAAAAGCAACTCTCCCCCAAGGATTCCTGCCACCATCGCTTCAGGCCTTCTGAGGGAGGCTGCTCAAGCCTCCTCAGGTTGTCCACAGACACACAGCCCCTCAGTGGGGTTTCGGGAAGCCGCTCAGGCAAGTCCAGTTGGTCAAAGGACTCGGAGGACAGGATGCTGTCTTCACTCACAGCCCCTGAGGGACGGCTGGCCCGGGCTGCAGGATGAGGGGAAGCCAGTTGGTCCAGGGAGCCGAAGGTGCTAGGGGTAGTGCCTTCTAATTGTGTTCGGGAGAACTTGCCATTGAGTTTGAGAATGCCCTTGCGGTGGAGGAGGAGCCCTGAAGCTTGTGGAGACTTCTGCTCCACAGGGTCCCCGCTCACAAACACATCACCTGCATCCAAGAGTTCCCCAGACTCACTGGGCTCTGGGGAGGAGTAATAACCAGATTCACGCTGCCGAGACTTCTTAAGGATGCCCTTCCTTGGGAGGAGGGATACAGCAGGGACAGGCTGCCCTGGGGTATCAGGCACTGGTCTGAGTTCTTGAGTGTCCTCCTGTACCTCCCCTGATGAGGTAGAGGTCTTTTTCTTGAGAATGCCTTTGGGAAGCTTGAGGCTGCTCTTGCGAGAGGAGGTATCCTCAGCGGAGTCACCCTGCAGAGTCTGAGCCATGTCGTTCTCCTTACGGGACTTCTTAAGAGAATGTTGTCGCTCCAGCCCAGGTACAGCGTTCCCCCCTCCCGGCACGTGCTGCTTGAAGAAGCTGCACACCTTGGCTCCATTCTCCAGGAGAGGGCGGGAGGAGCGACGTAACCAGTCCGCCATGGAGGCCCGGCCAGAGTCACCATTAGGGTGCCCACCCTCACGCAGAGCTTCCTGTTCTCCAACCCGGGTGGTATAGCCCCAGTTGACCCACCAATGACTGGCTACATCCTCCAGGGTGGCCCGACGAGTGGGATTCACCATTAACAGCCACCGGATCAAGCCACAGGCATCTGTAAAACAAAGGCAAGAGCTTAATAGCTGCAAGAACCATCATCCAAGGTCCTCTACCATGGGCCCGCCTCACCTAAGGGTAGACACTGCTCATGCTTCTGGGCGAGACTAGTGCATTCCTTCCTCAGGCTCCATACAGGTTCAGGCCCACTCCCCAGGCCAACTTTCCTGGACAGGTGCAGGCAACTGCCTCTGTCCCACAAGCTTTTCCTCTCAGCCCTGTTTCTACATCTGTGATTTCTTTCCCTGCCGAAACTCAATTCTCTGAGGACAGGGACTATGCTCAACGACAAAGCAACGCTCTCCTGAGCTTCTTCCCACTGTCTATATCTTATATAAAAGGTCAGATTTCTCAGGATGAAGAAAAAGTCAATAAGAAACAATACAACTATAGCAAAGAGGGTTAAGCTGGACCTTAGGGAGCATTTCTGAAGCACGCTCACAATGAAGAAAGCTGCCCACTTCCTCAGGTCCCCGACTGGAGAACAGTGTGGCGCATCCTAATCCCCCTGGAGTTTCTATGAACTGCTCCCTTCTTTATCACCATTGTCTAGTCACTGTGTTGGGAATCATTGGCAGTGACAGCGTACCCCACTCCCCCAGCCCGGTCACAGTTCCCACTTACCAGACGGCTTGGGCGGCTCACGGTAAGCCCCGCTACTGATTTGCTTCACCAGTGTTTTATGATCCTGCCCATCAAAGGGCATGGTGCCATGCACCAGGATGTACAGGAGAACGCCCAGAGACCAGCTGTCCACCTGGGGGGGGGGGGGAGGGAGAGATGCTCAAACAAAGACACAGCATGTGCTGCAGACTGGAGAGCTGTTGTCCGTCTGTGTCTCTAACACAACGGAAGACATGAAGGTCTCATCTGAAGGCTTCCTCTTACCCTCTCTTGTAACTAGGGGTGAAGTAGGGGGTGCAGCAGAGGGGTCAGAGGAGCTCATAGGAAAAGATGCTGCCAGTCACTTCCCCCTGGAAAGGATAGCCACAAGCATAGGAACAGTGGCCAGGCCACTACCATCCTTCTGGGTCAAAGGTGGGGTGGCTGGAGGTGATGAGAACCAGGGGGCAAGAACAAGACACAATACCAGGAGACCTCCGTTCTATGACAGTTTTGCTATCTCCCCCTCAAGGCTTGGCAAGCCACTGCTTTGTAGGGGCCTGAGTTTTGTGCTCTGAAAAAGGAAGTAACTTGCAAACTACCTCATCTATCCTGCATGACCTGGATTCAGGGATGCCGGTAGAAGAAGGATGCTTACCTCTGGGCCCACATAGGGCTTCCCATTGACGATCTCAGGCGAGGCATAGAGAGGACTCCCACAGAACGTCTGGAGGAACTTGCCTTTGTGGTACAGGTTGGAGAGGCCAAAATCAGCAATCTATAGGATTGGGACAAACACAGGTCATGACAAAGGTCTGGTTGTTCCATAGCTCTTGGTCATCCTTTCTCCAGGCAATACACAGTTTAATCCGCTGCAGTCAAGAAGCCCTTCAGCTCCTCACCTTGTTACCATCCCTTTCTGTGCCCCCCTCCCCCAGAAAACACAGGATCCTGGGAAAAGCCAGGCCCTGGTGGAAGAAAAGAGACACCCAACCCACATCTCATAGCTCAGATCTTGAAAGACAGTGCCTTAAGGCCCTCAGTAGGCAAGCAAGGACCCTGACCCAGTAACTATGTGAAGCCTAAGCTGCCCTTTTGAGCCATGGGTTCATCTCTGCCCACACCTAGGCAGAAAGCCAGGGTGGACCTGCATGGCTAAGCGGCAAAGAGGAGGAGAGGACAAAAGTCAGAACTGTTTACAGCCCAGAAGATAGAATCCTCGCAAAGGACTCCCCGAGCTGCTGGATTTTAGGGGCCAGAGAGGTTCTAAGATCATCCTCTTCTTTCCCATCAGCTAGAGGTGGAGGTCAAGACCCTGGGGCTACCTGATCCTTCACCCCATCAAAGGGTCATGTGTGCAGGGTGGGGAGGGCTATTTATGAAACCCTGGCTCCTTTGTTTATAGCTTTATTGGCGTCTTATCACGCAGCTGCCAGGTGAACTGGTAATGACGTTGATGATTGGTACCAACAGAGTCTATGTCCTTCTCCGGCTTTGTGAGTTTACTGGCTCTGGCCTCCCTTCCCTGTCAGCATCAAAGAAACCCCACCTCCTTCAGGAATGGCCTGGATAAGGGCTACCAACTCAGTACCAGGATACCTCAGGACACGCAGGTCAGCAGCCATAGAGTGACCCTTGTCCTATGTCGGGTAGATCTGAGAAGGGCCAGACGGTCACCCTCCCAGTTGTTTGCCAGGCTAGCCTGTCACCTCAGCCAGCTCTTTTCATTTTGCCCTTCCAGCCCTGAGATTCTTGTTCATTTCCTTGGCATGAGCTTGTGATTGGCATGAATCTAGCTGCTTCAGCATGACAATGAGAACCCGGTGTTTTTGGGAAACAGAAAGTGATAGCAGTAAGGAAAGGACTTACGTGTAGGACTTCTTGACTGTAGCAGATTAGACTGTGTATGAGGGCCGTGTGCAAGCGCTCAGAGCAAGGGGAGCTAGGCTCAGTACCTGTTGGCCCCAAAGTTATGAATAAAAATTGACCCTAGATTACACCCTTGCTGCATGTATGATGTAACTGGCCTGAGAGGCAGAGTCTTCATTTCTGTTCTAGCTCAACCTCTGCCAGTCACTTGTGGGGTGATCTTCCTCTTGAGGGCTCAGTGCCTCATCTATAAAGGAAGGGTTGGGACGGAAGATGGCTAAGGTCCAGGGACCCACTAAACACTTACTTAGAGCTTGGAGAAACCAGAAGCAGGTCTCACCTTGATATTTCCATTGGCATCTAGAAGAATGTTCTCCAGCTTGAGATCCCGGTGAACGATCCCGTTCTAAAAGAGGAAAGGAACTGAGTCAGGGAATGTCACCAGAGAAGGGAATGGAGACAAGGGGCCTCGTCTAGAAAACGTAACTGTCAGAGTACAGTGTACAGGCACGCTGGGATACAGATACCAACAGAGTTCAAGGCTTTTCCAAGGCCAAGAGAATGAAGACAAAGGTAAAAGCATTCCTTGGGCTGAGAGTCCAGAAGCCTTTCTCAGAGTCCCAGTCTCAGCACCCCAGAGACACCCCCCTAAAGAACATGACTAGGTCTGGAGGGTGGGCGCTCACCTGGTGGCAGTAGTGCAGGGCTGATACAATCTGCCGGAAGAAATGCCTGGCGTCCCGCTCACTCAGCCGTGGCCGCTCACTGATGTAATCGTACAGATCACCTCGGCTGGCATACTCCATGACAATCACAATCTTGCTGCTATTCTCAAACACTGGAGAGGACGAGCAAGAATGTCAGGCCTCATGCTGCTCCCACCTCAGGCCATGGTCCCTGTCACAGCCTCACCCAAGATTGGACCTCCCCGTGGAATGTCTGCTACAGGGGACAGGGCCACAGGCAGCAAATGAGAGTTGAAGAGCCGTGAAGACTCAGTGCCTTCTAGGAACAGCAAATCAAAACACGAGGTCAGTGGCTACGTTTAGGCTTTTGAGGACCCTGCAACCTCCCGGGAAGGCAGAGATATCATGAATGGGAGTAAAAGGCAGGGCTGTCTGAGACCCTACACTTCATCTTATGACCTTGGCCAAGTCGATACTAGATCTACCAGTGTGAATGAAGGGTTGCTGGATGAACTTGGATACATAATCAAACCATTGTGCCCGAGTTTCCTCCCTCGAGATTAGAACTCCCAGCAACAACAACAGCAACTTCCCAGTCTCAGGCGAGAAACAGACAAGAAACCAGAGCTCTTGGTATGTCACAGTATTTGACACATGAGAAAGTGCTCAAAAACAGGACCTATTACTGTATACTGTTCTCCTGTATAATTCTAAAGCCTGAGACTTGTCCTGTGACTGTGAGAGCCGAGACAGTCCTCAGTCCTGCCACCATTCAGAGTACCCAGGCTACAGCCAGGGTGCATATGGCCTCGATCACAGAGGCAATCAATAAACATGTGGTAATTAATTGGCTGGCTGGTTGGCTTCTTGGCAGCCAGCCCACTCCAGTTAGCCCATCTCCATGGTGTAGGAGGGGCCGTTTCACCACCCCGGGCCGAGTCCTGGCTCCAGTCCTGGCTCCAGTCCTCTAGAAAAGTAGAAAATAACTGGCTTGTCAAGCTGGCCCTTCAGCTGGTGTGTCAGAACACGCTAGACTACGACATGCATCTTTGTGTTAAACGGGTCCTATGAGTTTGGCTTGCTGGGTCAGCCCTAGAGCCTCTGAGAAGGAGCTAAGGGGTGAGTCCTTGCTCCCAGATGTCAGCTTCAACACCAGAAAAAGACTTGTGGTGTTGTTTTTCAGGAGACCCAGACTCTTAGGAGTACCTGACTGAGACTCCTCACTTGTGGTTCTCAGTCTATATGCTAGGAACAAAAGCTAAAGAGCAGCATGGTGAATTTTGAGGAACGTTAGAAGTCAGACCCAGCATTCTCATAGGCCAAAGCTTCTAGAGTCTATAGCAAGATGAAGATGAATCTGGAGGAATCCTTTAGACACCAGTAACAGTGATGCCCTGTGTGCGAACCATCAACACGCTTGAGTGCATGTGTGTGTACGTGCATGAGTGCTCATACACACACACACCAACAAAACAAAACAAAACAAAAGCCAACAATGAAAACACAACAAAACAAAACCCTGAGCATCAGTTCAGTTCGCAGACCCAAGTGGGAAATGGGTACAAAGAGAATTCGTATATACACAGATTCATGCACACACATGTGGGGGTGTACACACACACACACTGCCAATCACCAAGCGTGATCTGTCTGCCCACTGTTCCCGGAGGGAAGAAAAGAGAAATACAATTATCCCTCTCAGCCACTTGTCTGGGCTCCTCATGGGACAGACTCAAGCCACAGGGTTACAACAGTAGCTTTGCCCTTTATCTTCCTATGAACCTGAGAGTAGAGACATTTCTATTCCTCCTACCAGGAATCTTCAGACAAAAGAAAACCACTCCAGACAAGTCCACAGGCTCCTCCCTTCCTTCCCTTCTCCCCTCCCTCCTCCTGCTGTTCCTGTGATCCTGATTACTGAAGTTACATAAAGACTTGAAACAGACAGGTGTACGTGGGAGGGAATTCTCCCTTCTACCCTTGTCACCTCCTCCTGCTCACTTTGTTGTCTGGGCCACAGGGAAGAGGGCAGCCAGAGTGATCAAGTCAGAACTGATGTCAGAAGAGAGGCAAGAAGAGGCAGAATAAATCCATGCAGGAGTGATTCAGGGACTTTAGGAGGCCTGGCTAACAGAGCAGCATAGAACAGCACCCACACACCTGAGACAGGTGCGGACTCTGGCCTTTCAGCCTCTCCTGGGTTGCTAAGGATCTCATGGGGTTCAGAGACAGTGCTATTAGGGGAAAAAACAACAGAAGACTTGCAGTCTGGGATTAAGGATGGAACACAATTCACAGCGCTTACCTAGCAAGCGTGGGATTCTAGGTAGAACCCCAGCCATGCTACGAACACACAAACAAACCTACAGCTTTTCCACTTACAGAGTACTTAGTGACAGTATCCAGTTGGATTTTTGCAACTGCCCTGTGATATAGATGAATTATGCTGTTTTGTAAGGGAGAAGTCCTGTGTCATTTGACAAGGTTTTGAAAGCAGCTTTTGCACCTCCACAGCCTTTATCATTCTTCCTTCCTTTTTAAAGAGAACTTCATTTAAGTTATGTATTTATTTCAAGGCAGGGTCCTGTTATGCACCTTTGGCTGACCTCGAATTTATATTCTTCCTCTTGTCTCAAGCCTCCTAGGGCTGGGGTTATAGGCATCACCGTTGGGCACATGTTACTTCTTTGTGTTGGTAGATCTGACGTCTGTGCACCCCCTCCTCCCCGACCCCAGATTCCTGGCTCCCAGCTCCAAATGTCCCACTACTATACCTTCGTGGATGGCAATGATGTGGGGGTGGTTGAGTGAAGACATGATCTCAATCTCCCTCCTTATGTGCAACAAATCTTGCTCATCTTTGATTTTGTCTTTCCTGATTGACTTGATGGCCACCTGGGAACAGAGGATACAGGAGATTAAGGAGAAAGGTCTAGCAAAGCATCTCTGAGGATGCTCCATGAGCCCTGGTCCTGGTCCTCTGCCTGCAGCTGCAACACATAGCATGCACCAAGAGAAGCCACCCATCTTCACCAGGGCAGGTGACGACAATTTGAAGATCACCTTGTCAAGAAAAGGTTGTCACCTGAGTCCCGTGCAGTCCAAACAGCACTGACTAATGACCTCATTTTTAAAGCCTATAGATGAACAAGAAACATAACAGCCTGCACCTGTGTGAGGTTTGATGCTTTAGGCTTTGCAAATGAAACACGCACAGTGCATCCCAAGGACAAGGACCTGGGCTGACTTGCTCAGGACGATTTGCTCAGTGCTTGATGCCAGGCAGAAGACCTGGCACACACTGGTCAGTGAATAGCAATTTGCTGAATTAGTGAACATACTGGTTCTGCTCTGGAAAGCAGATGAAGAAAGCATCCTCACCCGAAGCCACTGGTGAAGAAACTGGAAACCCAACAGGCTAAATGCTTGCCTTAAAGTCATAGTCACCGACTAGCACAGCTGGCAAGCTGATTGAATTTAGTCCATCTTCTGTCCTGAACGCCAATTTGCCATAAACAACCAACCACTCACTAGTCAAACGTTACAGCCCAAATGCTTAGCAACAGGTGAATGAATAGACAAAGATGGTATTAATCTGCCAGAAAAGGGAGAGGATTCTGATACCTATGATGACATGACTGAACCATGAAAATATACTCAGTGACATAAGCTGGTCACAGAGTGAGAGATGTTATGCCATCCCCTTCTGTGAGGAACTAAAATAAACAACTCTATAGATAGAAAATAGATCAAAAGTTATCAGGGGTATAGGGCAAAAGATGGCACTGGGGTGGTATTATTTTACCAGCACAGCACTTCCATTTGATGATAAAACAATCCCAAATAGAAGGTTTAGAGGGCCGAAGAAGAGATATCTCAGCAGTGAAGAGTGCTGGCTGTTCTTCCAAAGGACCAGAGTTTGGGTTCCAGCACCCACATGGTAGTTCACAACTGTCTGTAACTCATCTGGTTCCAAGGGACCAGATGACCTCTGCAGATGTACAAACATACATCCAGAGAAGATTGCCATACACGTTAAATAAAAGCATTTTATTTTGTATTGGGATGACTTACAACATTGTGGATATGTTTAACATGCTAGCGAGTTATTAGCTGTAATAAAGAAGATCATAAAAAACAAAACAAAAAAACAAAATCCACCCTTCAGTGAGCAGTCTTCGAACTCCAGGTAAGGAATGTCCAACAAGCAAACAAGTTGACAGACAGCCCTCTGGGGCTTATCATCTTAAAGGGTCTTAAACGTGGAAAAGGATTAAGACTGGTGTGTGGTGGGCTCTGGAAGTGTGGGTACAGAGGAAACAGAGGAGATACAGATCAACACCTAAGAGCTTCCATCTCTCTGGCCCATGGAATTCTCTAGAATGGAGAGAATGAACGGAGACCATAGAGCCGGGACCCAATGCTCCTAGTTCTCTGGTTCTGTCCTAGTAGCTGTGGGCAAGCCCTACCCTTGTCAGAGCCTCAGTTACCTTTCTGTGAAATAAACAGATTGAACTAAGTACTCTCTGGGGCTTTCCTGCTCTGGTCTGTGAAGTGAGCTGTACAAAAGCCAGTAGCCCTCAGGCTGGGTGAGGGTTAGGTGTCTCAGGTCAGTCAGTCCCTGGCAAGTTCTGGCCAAGGACACCAACAGAATGGTAAACATAGGACTTCCTCTTCACACAAGTAATGAGAAATATGAAGGCCCAGTCTGAGGTAAACAGCTCCTCATTCAATTTCCCAGGAGGGCTGGCCTCCCCTCTGGATTCAAAAGGAGACAGAAAGGAAACCCCAGCTCAAGGGGCGGGGCCTCTAATCCACCCTTTCACAGGCTCTGGAGGTAGACAATAGCTTCAGCTCTCTGGACAGCAGGCTCTTTCGGTTTGTGCTCCCCATCTGACAAGAATGCGGAATAGCCCTAATCCTGTCAGAGGAGTTGCTTTCAATGCCTATAGCCCGGTCACCCCGGCAACGGCCAGGGATGGCGTGCCCTCCGCCCCATCAGGCCCTAAAGCTGCATTGCTGAAAGAGGGCAGGCCCCATTCTCAGCCCTCCCCAGAACAGGGCAGGGGGGACAATGGCAGATGGTCACCATGGAGCCTCATCCCTGAGAGGCCCAATGCAGGGGGATGATGCAGATGGGAGAATCTGTCTGCTTCAACATTCCGCTCCAACCCCTTTCCTTAAAGAGCTAGGCAGAAAACCCCCAGGCTTAGAATTGGAGAGCAGGGCAAAGGCCTTGAATATTCCTTCAACTAGGCGATTCCTCTCTCTTCTCCACTTAGCACTGAGCAATACTCCCACACGATGCTTTTCCACGCTGCTTTTCTCACCCTGAAGGGGAGATTGCATGGCCTGCTCTCTTCTCTGTAAGTCTTTGTTCATGAAACCAGACAGTGAGTAAAGGGCTGTGAACTCTTTAGAGACAAAGGTCTGTAAAAGATCTATTAGTAGGTAGTAAAAACAGTCATATGTAAACACACACCACGATCTAGACAACTAAAAATACCTGAGTGCTTAAAATGCATCCAGGCAAAGAACAGGCAGATGTCCGATGCACAGTTGTGTACACACAAGTGCATAGAGTACTGAGATGACTTCATAGGCTTAGGGCCAGAGCTCTAAGGGAATAGGGGCCAAAAGAAATGAGTTTCCAACACGGGTTTTGAGGGTGCTTGGAATTATTTGGTATGACTAGTGGGCATACAGCTATCAAGATCCACTTCTTTTAACCTTAGAAGATCTGAGATGCTAATTTCACCCCCAGTTTCATTCTCCTATAAGAGATCAGAGGGGTGAAGAGCCGACGAACCCCCCAGATATCTACAGTAGGTCCTAGGAGATCCTGCCTAGCACTTCCCAGGAAGGAAGCAGGGCATGTTATCAGCCTGCCATCAGTCCCCAAAAGGGTGACAGACAAGAAGGACTGATTTATCAATGGCATAGTGGGGCTAGGCCACTGTTCCCAAACTCAACAAGCCCTAGTATGTCAAAGTAAATTCAATCCAAAACTAGAAAGAGCCCTGCATGCGGAAGGCCTTTAACAGCTGTACGCTAGTGAACACTCATTACAAGTATCTATTTGTCAAGTCCCTGGATGATCTTTGCCTGAAGGGACCAGTGACCAGATAAGGTTTCCCGCTCCCCTCCCTCCCAGGCCTAGGTGGAGTCTCCCTCAGTTACAAGAACTAATTTCTAGAGACCTTTGTTCTCACCTGCAGGGTCATTGGCAAGTGCACCTAAGGATGAAAATAAGCTGACTGAAGCCTAGGAAGAAGGTGCCAACTGCAGACAGGTACCCAAACCCAACAGGAGGATGGCCACAGGCCAGGGTCTTTGTCCTAACCCAAATACTTTTTAAAAATTTTTCTGTAAATTTATTAATTTTATGTGTATGCATGTTTTGTTTACATGTCTAAGTATGTGCACCGTGTGTGTGCCTGGTGCCCAGGGAAGTCAGAAGAGGGTGTCACATCCCCTGAAAGTGGCGTTATGTATGGTTGTGATGGTGTGGGTACTGGGCATGGAAACTGGATGGTCTGGAAGAGTAGCAAGTGTTGTTAACCACTGGACGTCATTTCACTCCCTGACACCGTCATCAACACCACCCTCTTTACTCTGCATCTTACTCACATTTAATCAATTTATTATATGGCCAGCATGCTCTGAAGCAAAAGAAGGAAAACCAGACCAAGGATGGTTCTGTGTATGTGAACACATGGCCAGCTGTGTAGGCCCTGTGAACCCAGGCACCTGAGTCACACTTGTCTGTCTCAACCCATGCAACTCAAGGCATGGAGGACTCGGAGAATCTGGCTGACTGAGCTGTCTAGTTTGTTTCTTTGTTTGATAAGATTTATTTTTACTTTAAGCATATGGGTGTTTTGCCCATGTGCCATGCTCGTTGTACCACAGGCATACAATGCCCAAGGAGGTCAGAAGGGGCTTTGGATCCCCTGAAATTAGAGTTACCAATGGCGCTGAGTGGCCAGCCACGTGGGTACTGAGAACCAAACCCAGGTCTTCTGCGAGAGCGCCAGTGCTCTTAACTGCTCAGCTGCACTCCTGGGCTGTCTAGCTTTAAAGTCCTGGCTTGTGGAAGGGCTTGGGGAGCACTGGGGTGGCTCTCTTTACTTGGAAGAGCATGGGAAACCAGCCCAAGAGAAGAAAAGTGTTTCAGATATGGAAGGCTGAGTGAGGGTTTCAGCTAAGACAGTGGGCTAGGAGAGGGCAATGAGCATGCCCGGCAGATCAGGGTAGATCTCCAAGCTCCCTTCCATGCTTCAGCATTCTGTGTACAGCTTCCTCAGAAATGGGCCACGGCAATGTCAGGAAGGAGCCGGCTAAGGACGATTGCTGGGCCATCATGCTCGGCCATGTTAACTGCCAGAGCATAATATCTGCTGAAACCATCCCAGTAAATTTTCTTGTCCTTGAAACTCTGCAAGTTCATAAAGTCAACAAAGCTTAATTCCTCAACCAGCAGTGAACACCTCAGAAAGATAAACTCACTTCGCCCAAGTTCCTCTATGCACAGGACAGGGCTGAAATGGAGGAGAAGCTAGTATCTCAGAAGACAAAAGTTCCTTGCAGGTATCCAATCCTGCTCCCGATCCCTGGAGAAGGGACTGCCTGTATCTTGCCATGGGCCACGTTGTGTGTGCAGCTCCTTCCCACTTAAAACATGCCCACCCTTTGCCAACACCCCGAGGAATTGGTGCTGAGGCTCCATGGGTAAATACCTTCCCTCTCCCGGGGCTTGGATTAGGAATGATTTGTATTCAGGTGATCAAAAAGCTTTAAAAAGAAAAAGAAGGGGAGGGAGTGGGGAGGGCAGAGATGCTGGTTCCGGGTGCTGGGAGAGATGGTCCAAGTTGGGCATCTCTGGTCGTAGCCAAGATCCTTGACTCCCTTCTGCCCTTTCGTGGGAAACAGGTAAGGAGCTGGATGATGACCCACTTAGATAGTGCTGGGGAGGTTAGGTTAGGCAGTCCTGGCTGGGCAGCCGGGATGTACCACCCAATCAAGAGCTAGACAGGAATTAGGAAGAAGCTGTGTAGGTAACCTGAGCCATCTCCCCCAGTCCCATATAATGCCACCTTCTCCCTGCCTCCTTCTAGCCCACTCTGCCAGGTTCCTGAGCAAGGAGCTTCTCTGCCCAGCCCTTTTGTGTGGTTTGGCTGGAGCCCAAGGACAAGAGTCGCCTGCAGCCTCCCTCCCTGCTGCTGAGCAGGCAGGTGCAGGAGGAGCTGGGAGGGCAGCATCTTGCCCAACAAGCCTTTGGCAGCTGGCCAACAGGAATCCTTCTCTGAAGTTGGCTGAATGAGAGATGAGGGCTTTGAACAAAGCGGAGGAGACCATAGTGATTGAACTCAAGAAGACTGAGCCCAATCCATGCTTCCTATTGCGACAGGAGAGGACCAGGATACGAGAGTTCCCTAGGTCAAAGCCACCCTTACTGGGACAATAAGCCCATGTGTCGGGAGACACTGCTAGCGTTTTTGCAAGTATTATTTTATTTAATCCTAGAAGAAGCCCACGACACAGGAAGCATTATAATCTGCATTTCACAGATAAGGATTCTGAGGAACACAGAGAGGTAATGCATCTGGTAAGCAATGGGAAGCACAAATTGACACTTTGCAGGAGTATGGTATCCTTCCTCCCACCCAGGATCCCTCAGCACAGTATTGAGAAGGGGGGTTCCCAGTGACGTCTCCCACTCTAAACATCGCCTGCAGTGCTGGGAGGGCCGCTGGAGCTAACCGATGGGATGACAAAGCACTCAGAGGCAAGCCCAGGCTCATCTCAGAACTAACTTCTAGACCAAGACTCAGCACTTGGTCACCCAAGGCTTATGGTGGACAAGTCTGGAGGTTGTGCTGCAGTTCTTCCATTGCCCAGTCAGAAGACAAGTCACTTCCCCTCTCTGGGCCTCAGTTCCCTCATCTGCCAATGAAGTAAGCAGCTTGTCACCATTGTTTCCCAATGTTTTGTAGCCCACTGAGCAATTGAAAACGGGAGAGGAGCAGAAGCAATGTGACCTCACAGAACTACTCACATGGGCTCCCTTCCTGCCCATCATGGCGCCCCCTTAGGGATGATTGAGACATCCATGCAGATCAGACCAAAGGCTTGGGCGAGACCCCAGCATGTGTTTTTCTCTTTAGGGAGGGGGGTCGGTCAGAGGATCTGGGAAACTCACAGGAGGAAATGTCATTTGGATACCAGGAATGTGTCTGAGATCCAAAGCAAATATTTGGTTTTCTTCTGATGCCCTCCTGGAGTAGCCATTAGTCCCACCTACCTGTCCCTCCCTGCAGATAATCCCATGGAACCCTGCTTAGCCATCTCTACAAGAGGAGAGTGGGAAGGGGGCTGCAAATGTGAGAAATTCCAGATGGCAGGAGGCTTTCCTGGGAACCGAGCTCCCACCAACAGTCCCAGCTCTTCGAAGTAAGACCTGAGCAGAGCAATGTCCCTCTCCTACTGAAGTATCTGAAGCATCATCTCTTTAGGGAGAGCAGTTAAGATGCAGAAGTGGGTGGGTGGGGATGAGGGCACTGCTCCAGGATTGAGAAATCATTAGCACAGCGGAAAGCTGCTTTCCAAGAAAGAGGGGGGACCCTGAGCAAACTCTCAACAGCAATCCTGGGTGGTCTGGTTGGGGAGTTTCAGAGCAGACTCTCCACATTTGCTGATCTTGGCTCCTTGCATGCAGCAAGACACATGAACCTGGGAGTTCCTTCTGATTCTCTCTGTTTTGATGTAAGAGTCATTGATTTAGTTCACTTCAAAATCAAATGTGACGTGTGTGTGTGTGTGTGTGTGTGTGTGTGTGTGTGTGTGTGTGTGTGGCAGTGACCTCGGTCAAGAGCTGATGGGAACTCTGAACTTTGATCTCAGTTTCTCAGACACTCTAGTTCTCTCAACCCCCTCTTCCCACAACAAGCAACATGGGACACAAGGCACAAGCAACTATTTTCTAGCTAAGCCCCAGACAAAGCCCGGGCCCTGAAGTCTCAAGCCTGGAGCCTCTGGGGCCCTGGCACTTTATAGAAAGAGAAAGAAAAGAAAGCCCGGAAGTACACGATTGCCCAATAACTGTAACCTGGCAGCGGGCAACTGGGGACTGAGCCAGGCCTTAGCAGGAAAAACATACTTGTTCCTATTGATGGGGTTATAATCCACTCCTTTCTCCAACATCCACCTTCCTTCACCAATGAATTGACTCCTGAATTTCAAACCAGCTACTGGCTACAAAAGCAAACAATTAGGGGAGGGGACCATTCCCATAGTCAATAGGGCAAATGATGGTCGCACACACACACCCCTCACAACCAGCATCCACTGGACCTACCAAATGTTATTATCCCTAAAGCCACCTGCTCTGAGGCTTGCTAAAATGTGAATTATAGACCTTTTATAAAATACTTCCCTTGGTGGGAAATGAGAGACGAAGCATTTTAAACAAGTACCCAGCTAATACCCAGACCCGCTGAACTGGAGTGGAAGAAACAATGTTGTGTAACTTTTGGTAAATTTGCTATCCTTTCAAGGGGAAGTCTCCAGATAGAGATATTCATTCTCAAGGCAAGATCTATGATCAGGGCCCACATGCATTCACACTTATATGTTAGTCTTGCAAGCAGCTTTTAAGACAAGCTGTGTTCTCTCAATTTTTGCAGAAGGGGAAACAGAAAACAGAGATGGAGGAACTTGCTCAGAGTTACAGATTACTATTACAATTACACACGCGTGAATCAAAAGGGCAAGTTCCCCAAAGGCCTCACACCCAAAGACTTGGCTGGAGTGCCGGGAGATATAGTGGACCTGGCACTCGGGCCTGGTTTTACGTTTCCCAGAATAAAAGCCCATCACAAAGAAACTTTGCTTCATCTCAGCTGGAAAGGCCCCAAAGTGTCAAGTCAGAGTTAAAGATCTCCACACCTCATCCATCTAGTGAGATCTGGTGCTTTCAACTTCCTCCTTCCATTCTACTCTGTTGACGTTTGTTCCAGTCAAAATTCAAGTTAAGCCCCGTCTTCTCAAACCACAGGCATCTAGTGAAGCTAAGGTTCTCAGGTCCATGAGCACTGTCCCTGAAAACCACGGACAGACACATCTAAAATGCTCGCGCCTGGCAACTCAGCCGAGGACACCGCAAGGGACGCGTTGTGAGCTCCCGAGAGCCGGGCGCCGCGAGGGACACTCACCAGGCGTCCCGAGCTCTCTCGTGCCTTCTTCACCTTCCCGTAGGTGCCCTTGCCCAGGGTCTCCAGGAACTCATAGCGATGCCGCAGGTTGTGTTTGTGATGGTGCCGCTTCACCGCCTGCTTCTTCATCAGAGGTTTGGGCGACTTGATGAGCCCGTCCGCCAGCGGCCGGGCGCTCTCCGTGGCCAGGGCGGAGGCTGAGGGAGCCTGGCTCGCGCGCCGGGGTAAGGCCACCGACTCCATGGTGCGGGGACCGCGAGGCGAAGGGGGTCGGGCAACAGAAGCGCGCGGAGAGCCGCGGGCTCAGAGGTCACAGCCGCACCCGTGCACGCTAGAAAGCCCCGCGTTCCGAATTGCTATAAAACGTTTCGGGGGGGGGGGGCGGGGGGGAGAAAGTCCTGGCCACGCCCCTGCGTCCCATTGGCTAGCTTGCCGGCGACTCGTGACCAAGGCCTCCGCATTGGTTCAACGGCTCCCGCCCCGCTCCTCCCTTGGCTAGGCGCGGAAAGGTGTGAATGGAGCCCCGCCCACCTGGACCCGAGGGCCAGGAATGTGAGAAAGGAGGCAGAGCCGAATTACTACCGAAGTGCCAGTCCTTAAGTTTGAAGGCTCTCTGAATTGCTTTAGTCTCTGAATGACGCCATCCTTGTGCTATTGTGCTGTTCTCGGTTGGCAAGGGACAGTCTAAGGACACCAGAAAGCCCCGAAGTATTTCTCCACACGCAGTAAAATTGTTTCTCCCAAGCTCAGAATCTGAAAAGCCATTTGATAACGTCTTGAGGTCCAAAAAGGAGAGCGTGAATAAGAAGATGGAATGGATTGGAGGCTGACTCCAGCTAAGCACTGGTGGAGAGCTGTCCTGCCTCCAAGTTCACTCTGCTTGGTTCCACCAACCTTAAATGGATTCTGGAATCCAACAGGCCTGGGGAAATCCTTACTTTATAGGGTTGAGTGGATTCCTTCAAGATGTGGTGGCCTTTGTGGATCTTCATAAATCGTGGCAAAAGCACATCACATTCCAAGGACTTACATTCTTGTGTCTCTAAATCTGTAAGGAACTTCTTGGTCCCAGGGTTTCATCCCAGTGATTTTTAGTCAGAAGAGCAGGAGGCTGGGAATGAGATTTGGCTGCATTTGAGGGGCCTGGAAGGCTATGTCCAGACCCTCTTTTCTGATGTAGAAAGTGAGTTTACTTCTGCCAAAGGCCACACAGCTGGCAAGAAAGCCACAGACCTGGAATTCAGACACTGGCCAATAGGGAATGAATATAGAACAAGAGGACTCCCCCAGTTCCAGCTCTTCTGGGCAGGCATTCCTCTCTACTCTGCTGGACCTCATCTAGCTGTATTTTTAGGACTTGGCAGAGAATCAAAGAGAACTACATCCTCAATTATCACATTAAAAAAAAATAGTATCTACCCATTTTCCCACGTCTTTGAATCTTTCCAGGGGAAATAACCGGTATCTCCTTGTGGTGGAGCTCTCTGTAGCCAGAGACAATCCACCAGGAATCAGCCTTCTCTAAGTCTGGATGGTTCATGAAAACTGTATAGCTAGTCTGCCATCCTAGCTTCTGTCAGTCTGTCTGTCCGTTCTGAGTAACCTGTGAAAATAGAAAAGGCTCAACCAATCTGCTCTCTGTGCTCCCTGTCTGTCAGTTCCTGGGGGTCTGTCTAGGCGGAGTAGGACAATGAAAAGCAAGAGTGAGAGGAGTGGATTCGGGGCTGGGACACCTGGGTTCTAGTACTGACTGACATGAGAACAGGAGGGAGCCCCTAGCCCAGATGTGAGGAGGACAATTTGGGGATGCTTTCTAAAGATAGGACTTTGAAAGCTTACTGAAAGACTCACGGTCATTCGCTTAATTTAGACACATCACTATTCCTAAACACCCCCAGTACCCGGTGCACTGCTGAGCCCATAAATGTGCACAGTGGATTCATACAGACCAAATGAATGGATGGACAATGGAGGCAAACAAACAGACCTGGCTGCAGGGGAGCGAGCCGTCAGAACCACCAAGAGAACTGAGAGGTGGCTCAGCAGGTAAGAGCACTGACTGCTCCTCCAGAGGACCAGGGTTTGATCCCCACAAGATGGTCCACAACCAGACACAACTCCAGTTCCAGGGGATCTGGTACCCTCTTCTGACCTCCAAGGACATTAGGCATGCAGAGAGGCAAAATACCATACATATAAAAATAAATTAACTACCATTGTTTACAGAACTACTGATTAGAACAACCAAGTGCTGGGACTCAACTTTCATTCCAGGAGGGCCTGGGATGTGGCTCAGTGACTTGAAGATTGGGCTTTGATCTTTGGTGGACTTGTTAGGACGTCTAAGCTGAGCTGAGCCACCCTCGATCAGTCCTCTCTGCCTCACGTCCTAGGAGGCACTTCTTCTAACCCTTGTACCCAATCACCAATGATTCTCAACCTTCCTTAGTCCCGTGGCCCTTTAATGCAGTTCCTTGTGTTGTGGTGACTCCCCAACCATAAAAGAATCTTTGTCGCTACTTCATAACTGCAATTTTGCTACTGTTATGAATCGAAATGTAAATATCTGATATGGGGACTATCTGATATGTGACCTCTGTGAAAAGATCCTGCAATTCGATAGGGGTCAGTACTCATAGGTTGAGAACCAGGGATTTAAAGACTGTTGTGGAAAATGGGCCTTCTGTGTAGTCACTGGGAATAAGTATCCATTCCTGAACTCCTGCGCTCCATAGGCGGAATGTGCTATGACAAGCATTAGGTACAGGGTGTAGGCAGGAGCACACGAGAGACAGCAAGGCTGTGTAGTGAGGAAATGGGGTAGGGTGGGTCAGGCAGCTGTCAGGCACATCTAGGGGGGATGACTTAATTAGTTCCCCACTCTCAGGAAGTTTTCTGCCTAATAAGAGCAATAAAATAAATAAAGAAGATAAAAACAAAATAAACTTCCCCTATAATCTATGACAAAAAGTGGGACACCCCTCAAAGTGGTATGAAGTGCAAGTATAAGGCAGAAAAGTTGGGTTTTCTCTGGCTCAGGAGTTCGGGTGTCAGAGGGTGCTCACTTGGGTTTTGCAGGGGTGGGTGTGACATAGATTAGTCTCAGGCACGACATGGAGATGGGGGGGGGGAGAAGTGGAGAGACTAATTCTTTTGTTCTCTGTGTATCTGAGAGCCATAGGAGTCTCTAGGACCCAGAGTGTCTACTCCCAGGGAGTATCAGAGCAGATGTGCAACTTTTCCCCCTTTTTCTCAGGGAGAAGAGCAGATGCAGGACCCAGCTCAGCACCCACCTCCAGCCAGAGACCTTGGTCATTAAATTGCCCTTTCCTTAGAGCTCAGATGAGTTCTGGCCCTCAGTCAGCTTTTAGCCCCACTCTACGGTGGACAGTAAGGCCTGGATATGCAAACCTTGCCCTCTTAGGGGCTGGTGGAATAGTGCGAACAGGAACCAGCCTGTTAGAACTGGTTCTCCAAATCAAGGAGGTATGAATCCAAAGAGCTGGCTTAAACCCTGTAGTCTAGAAAATTGAGATGTCTGGCTCAAAGCTGCCCTCTTCTGGCCTAATTGAGTATAGCAGGGCTTGTGGCAGGACTAAAATTGTGACTACCCCCGTTTGTTGTATAATGTCTATCTACCATTTGTTGAGCTGGTCCAAGTTCTAAGCATCCTAAATAAAGTGTCACCGGCTAGAAAGTAGCATAGCTGGAGGTAAATGAACATGATCATCTCAGTGTCATGTCTCAGATCATACATCACCTGTGGGGCCCAAATGCATTCTGGAAGTACAAGATGGAGTGAGTGAGCTACAATCTAAAATTCTAGCAAGTCCTACAAGGAATGTGACATGACAGCCTTTGCTGGCCTTAGCTGGCCCTAGCTGGCCTGTCCAGATGAACTCATGCCTCACTGGGGACTAGCATATGATTATGCCCACTGTGCAAATAAGTAAGTTAAGCCACAGAGAGACGAAGCACCTGTCCCTATAGGGTCACATAGATGGCACCAGAAATGATGGGCTTATGGCTGGATCTGTTTTTCTCAGCCTCCTGATGCTCTCTGTACTCATGTATGAAGCATGTACCACATCTTTCATGAGCTTTCTTTGGGATCAAATGAGATTTTTGGCTGGCCTTTGGCCTTCCGGCCAGCCCTGGCAGAGATCCAAGTGTGTTTCAGGGAGGCTGTACAACAAGGACTTAACAGATACTTGAGCTCTGTTTGATCTGACCCAGGCCAGAGCGAAGATAAGCCCAGAGCTAGTGAGTGACTGTTGAAACTGTCTGAGGCTTGAGAGCTATGCTGGGAGACACAGGAGGATCTATCTAGGGGACACAGGAGGAGCTGGGGGACACAGGAGGAGTTGGGAGACACAGGAGGAGCTGGGAGACACAGGAGGAGCTGGGGGACACACAGGGGAAGAGGAAAGGAAGGTGCTTCTAACCACCTCACATGCTAATTTTTAAGCTCAGGATGCCAAGAGGTAGAAGGGTGTCTATTTTTATTTTTTATCTTAACTTAAATTCTGGGGTTCCAGTCAGTGCTTTGCAAAGGGCTCCTCACCTTCCTGTTAATGGGAGAACACAGAGATCTTCCTCCTTTTCTGCCCCTTGACCCATATCCTCTTTCTGACCTCTGAGGTTCTGTGGTATTACAAAACTCGGGTGTCTGTGCCTTAGGGAGGTGTTAAAAGTTACAGGATTCTTCTAGTGGGCCCCTGAGACTCTGAGTACTTTCCATGGGCTCCCTGTGTGGTTCCACTGCAGTAAGTCGCCTGGGACTGTTGATGCCTGAGATGGAGTCAGTAAAAATAACTCCTGTCTTTCTAGCTGTCAACACTCCAGTGCACACAACCTTAATGCCTCTTCACTGAGCCTTGGCTTAGGTGTTGGGTGCATGGGTAGTTGATGCAAATGAGGCAGAAAGAGCAACAGCCTGAGTGGAAGTCAGAGACGGGGCTGGGCAAGGTGTCTGAGTCTCCTTAAGCCTAATTGCACTAATGAAACCCTGTTAGAA
The DNA here is from genome assembly GCF_011762505.2 of Arvicanthis niloticus. Taxonomy (NCBI): domain Eukaryota; kingdom Metazoa; phylum Chordata; class Mammalia; order Rodentia; family Muridae; genus Arvicanthis; species Arvicanthis niloticus. Next base: position 21,449,755 of record NC_047667.1, on the reverse strand, counting down.
GTGGTTTTATAGAGAGTTCTAGGCTCCCCAGCAGGTGGGGCTTATAGCAAGGGGCACCGTGGCTCAGGGCCTGGTGTCTTCACTTCACATAAATGAAAGGATATATTTTTTCCTGCCAGTCCTGCCTCCATTCAGGGGAGACCCAGGAGTGACTAGAAAACACATAGAAGGGATACATGCCGGAATTTGAGGGGGGATGCCTAGTACACCCCCTCTCTGCCTTGTGCCCAATTGGCTTCTACTGCCAACACAAGTCCTTGGTCTCCCAAGCTGATCCTGGAATGTTAACCCCAAGCAAAGCACATTCTTTAGCCGGGTCAGCAGCTCCTCGCCCTGGGTAAAGGAAGGTGGGAACCAGCATTCCTCGTGGCCCTGAATAACACCGGTACAAACTGGTATTCAGGGGTTGCTATTGCCAGGTGGATTAAGGAGCCACCATCACCAGAGATTACAAAACGCTGACCTAGAACTCCTACAAGAGCCTACGATAAAGGACTAGAAAGGGAGTGGCTTATATTTGCCACACATGGAGGGGTGTGCAGGGTGGGTGGGACAGGTAGATGGGGAGGGGCTAAGGAGAGAGGGAGTCTGGAATACCAAGTAGGAGGGAGGCAGGCTGGAATGATAGCCTTTATAAGGAGCTGAGGCTGGGGGATTTTATGAAGACTGGGAGGCTGAAAGGAAGGTTGAGTTCCAGAGCATGAGGTCAGATGTATAGCCAAAATCCCCAGAAGGGTGGAGGGAGTCCAGGGAAAGCCCGGGCAGCCATGTTTTCATGTGGTGATGAGGATCCGAAGGCAGCCAGTCACTGTGTGAGGGAGAGGGGCTGTCTAGGGTAGAGCCTGCTTCCCTAAGGTTCTAGAAGCTCATGTCCCAGATAGAACCAGAGCAGCATAGAAGGGAAGCCCCTGGTCATTCCCCTTCTACAAGTGGGGGTGTGGAGCAGGGGATTCTGGGAGTGTGAATTATATATCATTTTTTTCTTACATATGTTTGCTTTTGAGACTGAGAAAAGGACCACATTTCCTGTTGAGTGATAGGTATGATGGTTCCGAGTCTGTATCATGTCCAGGAGAGAGAGCAGGGTGGACCACTCCAAAGCAGTGACACCCCCCGCCCCCCGCCCTTCTGCCACGGCCACGAATTCTAAGGCTAACCAGAAGAAAAGCCCCAAGAGCCCAGTGGAAGCCCTAACAAACTCCAAGGCCACTAGCTACCAGCCTGGAGTCCAACCTGGCTGTTCCTCATGGCATAGGCAAACGAGAAGGCAAATTGTAATTCCCCACAGTCCTCAGACCTGGCATGCAACAAATGTCCCGACACTTCTCTGTCCCATTCATCCTCCCAAAGACCCTCTGAGTCATCTGTGAATTATTTCCTCTTGGGAGGATGGAGGTGGCTCCCAAGATTTGCGCACACAAAAAAAAGCTGTCTATGCAAGAAGAGAGGTCTGGTCAAATTTGGGGCTGGGGTAGGGCTTAGGCACTGGGACTTCCTGGATCCTCCCCAGGGAAAGCCATCTGAAAGAACAATCTGTTGTTCATCTAGTAGTACTCGGCTGCAGCCTGTGCTGGCTCTGTGCCAGGTACTAGCCAGGGACTAGGCAGAGAGGGCAAATGAGGAAGGCCAGGTAGTCCCTTCTTGATAGAACTCAGACGTTTTCTTGGGAATCAGAGTACAGAATTCCTTTAGGCCTGTCTCCTCACTGGCAAAACAGAAGGATCTCAGCCCAAGTGTGGTTCAAAAAGTTCCTCTAGCCACAGTGGCAAACTGTAGCATGGAGTCATTGGGGGAAGGGTGATCCAGAGGGAGCAGGGCAGGGCAACAGATGACCTTGCCTTGGCAAGAACAGCAGAATGTTGAAGCAGTCTGTCCTTCAAATGATAAGGATTCTGAGCTTGGAGGCATGGCCTAATGGTTGAATTGCAAGCATTCTGAGCTGGGCATGATGCCCTTCCTATTCCTTTAATCCCAGCACTCAGAAGGCAAAAGCAAGTAGATCTATCTCTATGCGTTCAAAGCTAGCCTGGTCTACATAGCAAGTTCCAGGCCAGTGGGGGCTACACAGTAAGACCACGTCTCAAAACAAAAACAACAGGGGTAGGGAGTGGAGGGAATTCTAAGTCTGGCCACCACCGACAATTGAGAGCATGTGAAATCAAAGCTATGTGTAGGACAGATGTCCATAAGGGGGCATGTGTAATGTATTTGTAAAGATTGCACATGAGCATGGGTAGCCACTTGCATGAAGAGTGTGCACAGGGAGGTGTGTCTGAGTGAGAGAGTGGATGATGAGTACATGTGTGAGCGGAGTGGGATCCAACCAAGTGTGAGCGGGAGGAGAATAGGGTACAGGCAGTAGAGGTGTGAGGGAAGAGGGCTCTGGGTGCTGGAGGCAGTTCCGGGAGCTGACTTAAGGCAGTCAAGGCACACGGTCTGCAGTGTCTGCAGTGTTCGTCCTCAAGAGTCACCTCCTGGGCTGGGGAAGCTGAACTGTAAAAGCATTTTGTCCCATAGAGCACAGCTGCCTGTGGAGCCCAAGTGTTTGGGAAAACAGATTGTAGTCCAAGCCATTGAAACAAAGAGAATCATAGCACAGGGAGAACACAGCTCTCCTTGTAAGAACTCAGGGCATCTGCTCTGGCTGCTAGCTGGTTCTCCCCCTTCCCCGGGGACCATTCCTTCATCCACTGGCACTGTGGTGGGCAAGGGACAAGGCCCTAGAAGCACTACTAGGACATGCTCAAAGCTCTCCTCTCTAAGCCTCAGTCCCCTTCAGGGTTGGTTCAGACCCTGCCTTGCTTTGGCCTCTTCCAGCTGAGTGCAGGAAATGTGAGCTTTTAGACACTCACGCTGTTCTTCAGAGGCCTGTCTCTAACAGTGGACTGACTCAGGATTTCAGGGTTCAGGGAATTCAGGATTCTGGGAACTGCTTTCCCTGGCCTTCTCATCGTACTTGGTGTTGGTAGTGAGCTGCATCTGCTCTTAATTTCCTCCATGCATAAAGTCTAGACTCTTCCACAAGGCATGAAGAAGTCTTTTCTGCATCTGCCGGCCTGCAGTACAGTCTCATGCCCCCAGAAATGCCTTCGCACTCTTCCACATGCTCTCCGCCATATTCAAACCCCTTCAATAGTCCTGATTTTGAGAGGAGGGGGTGAGACAGGGTCTCTCCATGTAACTCTGACTGTCCTGAAATTTACTATGTAGGCCAGGCTGGCCTCGAACTCACAGAGATCCCCATGCCTCTGCCTCCTGAGTGTTGGAACTAAAGGTATGCATCATGTCCAGTTTCTGATTCTGAAAGTCAGAGTCTTGTTATGTTGCCCAAGCTGTGCATCAACCCCCTCCTATGGTCAAGAGACTTGCCTCAGAGCTGACCAGGAAACTGAAGCAGGTGCTTTACCACCTTGTGAGACAGACAGGGGGATTCAGGAGGGTAAGGGACCTTCGGAAAAGTGTGGTGTGGAATGGCCTGTAGCAGTTGGATGTGTGAGGCCTGAAGGCAGGCCATTGGCTGTACTGCCTCTGAGATGCAAGGGGTATTAACCACATGCTTTAACACAGACATCAAGGGCCTCCCTCACTCCTCACCGAGGTGTCCCTTGTCTTCCCACAATGATCCTTGCACAGGGGTGACCCTGGCAGATATTAGCTCCAGCTTAGGATTGTTCTGATAATGTCAATGTCTAATTCAACCTCATAGAACTTGCCGGGGCCCTAAGGTTCCAACTATCTTAGAAGGATTCAATTCTGTCATAAGATATGGGGCCATTATCTGGATCTCTCCAGCTGTCTCTCCAGTTCTCTGGAGAGAGCCCCTGTATGGCTTGGCTCCTCTTGGGTTGGGAATAATGTGGGCAGGACAGAAGTGCAAGTCAGATAGGGAAAGGGGGTCAAGTGTGAAGCAGCTTGTTCTGAGAAGCCACCTGTCCTCTGTGGACCCCAACTCTTTCTTTCTAATGGTTAGTACAGGGGGACTTAATGGTATTGGATCCATAAGCCACAGAGGCTTCTTTGTGCTCTGTTCCTTAGAGGCCACCTCAATGAGAAAAAACTGCTAGGCCAGCAGGTGGCAGTGTCCTCCTGGAACCCAAAGGGAAAGCCAATAACCCACCATCCCTTAAAGACCCAGGTTTCACTCGGTCCTTGAAGATCCAGCTAGAAGAAGGACCCCTACCACCACAGCAGAAAGACGTCCTTCTGACCCCTCAGACCCTGATAGGCCATCCTCCAGTTCAGGCTCCTTGGGAGGTAATTAATCACCTGAGCCCTGTGAAGAAGGTGTGGGGCTCCCTGCCTCCTCCACAGTCTCAGTAGGGGGAGATTATTCTTTGTGTCCTCAGAACTAACTCAGAGCTAGTTCAGTTTGTTTTCTGTGCTGTGGATGGGACTCAGGTCCCTGAGCATGCTGGGTAAGTGCTCTTCCCCAAGCTAAGTCCTAATCCAATTTAAGTGCTTGGGAAATAACACAAAAATCTGCTGTGCAGGCTAGAGGGAAGGCACATCCATCCTACAGCTCCCAGTTGTTTTTAAGTCAATGAACAGTTCTTTCCTTCTTTGAATATGCCTAAAATGAGCTTCAGCTGAATTGATCGAGGTTAGACATGGGTATAACCTAGCAAAGACTGAACGGTCATAACCTTGGCCAAACATACGTGTGTGTGTGTGTGTGTGTGTGTGTGTGTGTGTGTGTGTGTGTGCCAAGAGAACTAAACTCGGTTGGCTCTTTGAGAGTGGGACAGCTGTGGTGGAGGGAAGGTAGAACTTTTCATCAGGAACCATCAAGAACAAGTGATCAATCGGTCCCTATTTAGCAGAACACAGTGGGAAATGGTCTCGTGGGGTTTTCTATCTACAAACCAGGACACCCCTGCCTTGTCTCCAGGGCCCAAAGAAGACAGGAATAAAGTTACCAAATGTTGTGCTGCTGTTATTAACCAGAGTGCAATTTATCCACCCTTTGTGGATTGGGAAGCCACAGTGTAAGTCAATGAGATGGTTTCACACAGAAACACGCTGAGAGCCGTTGGGCACAGAGTGGCCAGGCCTCAGGTCAGGAGAGGGTGGCGGAAGGTAGAATACAGAAGATATTGACTTTCCATCATTACATGCCCAGCAGGGACCTGAAAGGAAGGATCCTTTCTGCCGAAGCTGTTGTCCTGGAGGGTGAGCCCCCAGCTTCCTTCCTACACAACTTGGGCCTAGCTTCGAGTCCAATCCCTGATACGTAGGTGAGATCTGGGGCAGGCCCACAGATCTCTAACTTCTATATGGGGAATGGATGTCAACCAAAGAGAAACAAGGGTTTGGGGGGGTGCCCTGTTCTTCATTAGTTTATCCCACGACACTCAAACTACCTCAGAGATGAGGAAGGACAACAGTGGCTCCCTCTCTGGGTGCCAACTCTACCTCAGGAGGTAGGCAAGAGGAGGAAACTTTCCCCTGCTGTGTTTGAGCACTGTGTGAGGTTTCTCCCCAGTCCACAGCCTAGCACTGACTGACTAGTGGAGTCAGCTATGCTTTCTGAGATTGCAGATTTAGAGGGAGGTCACTGAGAGCCCCAGGGCTTGACCCCACCTGAGGAAGTAGTCCAAACTGCTTTGATGAGACCATTCCTCATGTCAGGAGTGGAGTGATACTGTCCAGGCAAAGGTGCTGCTCAGGCCACTTAGGAGTCAGAGACAAACAGCGCCTCTACTGCATCGCTCAGTCCCTGGCTGACACCCCCCACAGCCATGAGGCAGTTCTTGAAGACAATGCTGGAGCAGGCACAGCGGGGTGTGGGCATGGGGGGGAGGGCCTCCCACTTATTCTTCTCAGGGTGGAATGCTTCTGCTGTCTCCAGGACAGTGGGCTGGTTTCCTGAAAGCAACAGGGGAATCAGACCTTAGACCAAGGAGCCCAGCCACCAAACCAGGTCCCAAGGTGACCATCTCCCAACCCAGAAGCAAAAGCCAAGCAACTTCATTGTCTATGGCTATAGGATGGCTCTCTCTTTGCCATCCTGGGCCAGGAATTCCTGTTAAAGAACTTTGTCCCTTGTCCCTTTTCTGCCTCTTCATCTTAAGAATAGAATTATTTTCTCCTGTCTTGATTATCAGAAGTTTTTAAGAGTACCACTACCTCCCTCCTGATTTTACACACACACACACACACACACACACACACACACACACACACACAGCTTCCCTCATAATCTAGCCCATATGGTTGTTCATGAAGGAGCATGTCAACATTGAATAAACTCTGGTTGTCCCCCCCCACACAGTTCCTTCATCACTGTGTCCTAAAGACTTCAGTGTGCCTCCAAGTCCCAGTCTGTCCTTCAAAACAGCAGCAGTCTTTGAGAGGGATCAGATCCAGAATTCAGAGCATTCATTTGATCATATACTTTACTATCCTAAGAGGGCTGGATGTCCACAATGACATTGGGTCAAGGCAGGATGAAGACTTTACTTTTACCCTTTGTCTCCAGCTATCCCCAGAGAGGGACTCAGGGACCTGGGTTCAGCACAGGAGTTCATATGTCCCCTATTATTTCTAGATCTCCATTTTCCTATTTCCAGGTGGAAAGAACATATGTGGGGCCATGTGGAAAGGTCAAGTCCAGACCATATTGAATTCTTTGGAGTAAGTCAGTGGGAGGCACGCAGAGTCAGTACCATCCATTGCTCCAATGCAGTGCCAAGGACCTACCACGTCCCAGAACCACAACACAACATGTTGGAGATTCTCCATCCTTACCAAGGCCCCCAGCCACTATGACCCGTCCACTCAGACCACCAGCCACAAAGTCTGCCCGGCGCTTCTTGAGGAAGAATGAACGTTCCATCTTCAGCCATCCCCCTGCAAGATACCCACAATGACAGGACAGAGAAAGAGGATTAGGTGTTGATGTCCCCTAACAAATACAGATGAATCCCAAGTGGCTCTTACCCTGGTGGCTGCCCCTCTTCCATTCACCCTTGCATCCAGGGTGCAGAGAGCATGGCCTGTTGGTTGAAATGACACCCTCTGCCACTTGGGCCTTCTCTGGTGCTTGTCCCAGTCTAAGGTACAGAATTCCCATGAGCTCCCTGTTCTACTTAGGTTTTCCCCAGCTCTAAATGGGAAAGGAATCTGATTAAAGGCAATGGGAGGAGTAATCAGGCTCCCTGATTCTCCATCAGCAAAGGAAGAGACACTTCCTAACCTGGTCCTGCACAGACACTGGTGATGGAGAGGAAAGGCCATAGTGAAAACACACAAGCAGGCCAAAGGAGCCTTGGAAAGAATCTGACTCCAAGTATACCCATGAGTTAGGAAGGTGCTCAGATTTCAGAGAAGGCTGCCTGGATATGTAAGCAACCCCAGGGAGATTGCCATGGTGGGGAAAGTGGGGATCAGTCAGAAGACAGCAAGGAGCCAAGGGGATGGGAACCCAGCTCACCCTGTTCCATGTCGAACACATCCATTGTCCGGAGGAACTTGGGCTGCCGGTACAGACGACCCTGCCGCAGGCCTCCCAGGCTGTATAGGTGGTTGTCCAGAGTCACAAAGCTGGAGAAGGCCCGCTTACAGGGAATGTTGGGGAACTTGGTCCAGGACCGAGACTCTATATCAAAGACCTCAAAGGCATTGACTGCATACTTAGATTGTCGTCCCCCTGGAGGTGGGAAGGTGAGGAAGTGGGGAGGTGGGGAGGTGAAGAGGGAGGGCAGGTTACAGAGTAGAGGGTGGGAAAAAAAAGCAGTTCCTGAGAACAGAGAGGACTGGGTTGGCCCTTCTGTTATTCAGTCATCTGAAAGACTCCTCAAGGGCTAGGGTGGTGATTATCCCCCATGGCCAAGGATATTCTCAGGCTGTTGGCATCTCTTTCCAGGGAACTCACCCAAGGGAACAAGAAGAACAAATGAACAAGAAGCTTGTCCTTACCCAACACATAGATCTTGGAGCCCCGGAGGAAGGAGGTGGCAGCATATCTTGGGGTAGGCATGGGTGCTAGTGACACCCACATGTCCTTTAGCATGTCATAGTGTTGCAAGTAGTTGTGTGGACGTAGGTCCAGGCCCATTCCTCCTGCGGCATACACTCGATAATCTAAGAAAAAGGCCACACAGAGACACGGTTCAGCTCCCAGGTACTCAGAGGCAGGCCCGACAGCACCCACCGTCTTTCATAGGCCAACACAAGTTCCCAGCCTTTGCTTGGCTAGTGAATCAGGGCTGATTTGGTAATGTGGGCATTCAAAGTCTCTGTTCTGGTTAATCCGAAACTGTGGATGGACTGTGTGCTTCGGCTTATGTCAAGTCCTTAGCAAAGCCTGTCTCTGAGCAGAGACAGATGGCAGCGAAGCCTAGGCCTAGATAACCCTTTGCAGGTTTGTCCCTCCACTGTCCTTTCTAGGCAGCCAGAGTGGAAGCCCAGGGAAGAGGCTTTTGTAATCACCTCCACTGGTGACCTGTCTCCTAGCAATTCTCAGATAATTAATTCTCCAGCTGGTGATGTCCTATAGAACTATAGTTAGCCCCATCCACTGGCCTTCTACACACTGAGTTGTCAGTGGTTCAGTCTGCTACTCCAGTGGGGAAATGGCATCTCCTTCACAGTATAGAAGTGGCAGGATCCGGAAGGCACCTGTACTGAATGGGAAGAGCCTAGGTCTGAATGAGGAGGAGGAGGAGGCTTTGGGGAACTGACCCTTCCAAAACCTTGCCCTGAGAGTCTCCACCTTTCTCTTCTGCTCTTGGCAGTGGGTAGCTTTTCAGGGACTCAGCACACTGTACCTAAGAGTGTGGGCTAACATTCGTGTTTCCCTAGAGCTTGCCCGAATGGGTCCTTTTCTCAGGGATCTTCAGTTCCTGCGTGGAGTTTTTGCTCCCAGCAGCCCTCCCTCACAGCCTTCCTCACAACGGTGCCTTGACTCTGTGAGATTACCACAGGAAGTGAGCCTTATTTCCCTTTAGCCATCCTGGGAGACGATCCTAGCTCTAAGCCTAAGGCTGGGGTAAGACTTGATGGTAAGCACCTGATTAGAACAAATTCTACCTTCTCTTCTGGAAACACCCCCCCTCCTGGAAAAACTCTAACCACTCTACAGTCACTCAGCTCTGGACTCAGTTCTGACCCATCCCGTCATCTGGGTTCTCTGAGCTGTGAAGCAGAGGACTTGGCTGGGTGCCTCCCAAGTGATGGTACCGCCATTACTCTGGAGTCACATGTAACTGGCACCAGCACCAGCTTGATTATGTTCCTCCCAATACAGTGCAGACCGAGGATCTGGTTCATCTATGAAACCAGTACAAACAGCCGGCATTAAACGTCGTCTACCAGCACAACCCTTGAGACCATTTGGCTCTGTGGTTTAGAGCACAGGCACAGTCATTACTTACTATCTATTTAACCTTGGTGAATTAACCTTTCAGGGCTTCACGCTGCTGCTCCTAAAATAAGAATGAAGATAGCACTTATCTCATTGGACATATTGAAAGTCCAAAGGGGGAAGGCACCAATGGGAGGGAAGCCTTAATTCTCAACTTTCAGCATAATTTATTGAAGCTAGAGATGGGGTGTGGTCCATACTCATTATTCTCAGTGTCCCCAGGGGCCTCTGAGACTTACTTTTAGATAATAATAATAATAATAATAATAATAATAATAATAATAATGATAATAATGTCTTACGATGTAGGGTCTTACTATGTAGCTTGATCTCCTAAGCTTTCTGCCTCAGCAGAGACAAGGTTTTGAGTTTTGTTTTGTTTTGTTTTGTTTTGTTTTTTCAAGGCAGAGTTTCTCTGTGTAGTCTTGGCCATCCTAGAACTTAGTAGTCCAAGCTAGCCTCTGAGATCTGCCTGCTTCTGCCTCCCAAGTGCTGAGACTAAAGATGTGTAGCACTAAGCCCTATTGCCAGGTAAGTCTTGAACTTGCCACTCTTCTGCCTTAGCTTCCAGAGTAGCTAGGATGACAAGCTTTCAGCACCAGGCCTGGCTTTTCACCCTCCTAACTGGCAGGCCCCTTCCCGATGGGGTTCTGGACCCCCCACCTTCTCGAGAATCATGTTCAGGGCCCAAATTTTCTACCCCTTTTCTTCCTCCCCAGAGACAAAGCAGGTACTTAAGAAAAGATGTTTTCTGGTCTGGATATATGTTAGCCAGTAAGCTGGGGTGTAGTAGCAAGAGAGATGGGGATGGATGGAAAAGAGGAAGGTCACCCCACCAAGTCTGCGGTGTGGAGGCAACTGCAAATGAACTTGGGGTCTCTTAACACCCAGTCTCAGAAAACTCTGTGTGTTTAGTTGGAACCCCTCTACACCCCGGGCTGTATTAGGCCCGAGAAGAGTGCAGTGAAGGCTTTGAGAAAGTGAGAATTTTAAAACCACACGCAAGCAAGAGAACTTGGTGGACCTGGATGATACCCAACATGAAACAACCTTTGGGAACATCCTGACCTCCACTCAGTAAGTCTGAAACTGCAGTCAGGAGCAAATGAAGATCCTGGGATGGGGTCTTGAAGCCTCCTGGGTAGGGCCTGGTAAAGGTAGAAGGATGGCGTGCGCATCCTCAGGAACCTACATAGGTAGGTTTGGGGGAGGGGGCAGGCGGCCAACAGCAAATGTGGTCATTCGGCTGAATGCCAGGGTCTGCAGAGTCATTGCAGATAACCCCGTGGCTCACACCTTGGCTCTCCCTCTGCAGTGGCCTGCCCAGCCTGCTGGAGCTGACTCCTGGCATCAGATGGAATTCCTAGACATTTCACCTGCTCAGTCTCCCTTTCCAATCTGTAAAGTAAGGGCAGTGGGTCTCTAGTTTTAGTGCTTAATGTGAGGCCCGGATGTTATTGGGAATGTGTATTGACCCCCCCCCCCAATCATGTTGCCTTACACCCGTGTCCCCCCATGACCTTTTACTTTCTTCCCTAATGCCCACCCTCAATCCTGGCCCCACTTGCCTTTGGCTGTGACAGAAATGCCCATGGCAGCCTCGCGCAGGACGCTCCTCTTCTTCCACTTGCCCTCATCGATATTGTACATTTCCACGACCTTCACAGGCAGCTGATTGGTGCCCACACCCCCGATCACCATAATCCGCTTTCCGAGGGCAGTAATTGCTACCCCGGCCCTGGCTGTGGGCAAGGAGGGCAGGGAGGTCCACTGGTCGGCCTCGGGAGAGTAGACCTCGAAGCAGTCCATAGGGACGCCATTGTCATCACATCCCCCGATGGCATAGACCTGCCCCCCAGTCTCCAGCAGTGAGCAGTAGACCCGGCGGCTAGGCAGTGGAGCAAGGCGCTTCCACTGGAAGTCCTTGACATTGGGCACCTCCATGGCAGCCCGGGGAAGGGCCCTGCTCTTGCGCCCCCACAGCGTTCGGGCAAGGTCCAGCCCCGGGACCCGCGGGCTACACGGCGCCGGCCCGCGCGTCCCCTTTTGCAGCCTCCATCTCACGCTGCACGGGCTCCCGCCGACGCCCGCTGGCTTCTCCCAGTCCCTTGGGTGTCAGCGGGGCAGCGACGTCCACGCCTGGCTCCGCGGGAAAAACCGAGCGAATCTAGGGCAGCAGAGCGCCGGCGGTAGCTCGCCCTGGTCAACTTTGCAGGATGCGCCCCGCCCCGCCCGCTCCCGGGAGCGCGGAGCCCATCCCACCGCGCGTGGGCGCCGCGCTCGCCCGGCACTAGCTCCGGGCGGCGCCCACAACCGCGCGAGGCTTTCACCGCCCGCCGGGCAGCGGTGGAGCAGAGGACAGCGCTCCCTGTCCTTCCCAGCCCGCACGTCGCCGTCACCCGCGCAGGCGAGCGGTCGGCAGAAGCGGAGCTCCGGTCAAAGAGACGCCGGCTCACCGCACCGCCTCCCCGCAGCTTCCACACCTGGGCAGGAGCCCATGCGACCGGAGGCGGAGGCTGTGGCCTGTGCGTCAGTCCGGGCGACCCGGGCGAGCGAGGGCAGGGCCTGCCGTGTCTACAAGGTCGGAGGCAGCCGGAGCAGAAGCTGGGTGCCCAGATGACAGGCAGATCCTGCCAGCGTGGGGGCGGGCGTTTGCGAGTGTTTGTTTTGGGTGAGGAGGCGGAGAGGCCAATTACCCAGTTTGTCTACAGTACACAGACCCAGTTCGTGACAGGCTGGCTTTGTTTGGGGGGGAGGTATGTTCACATGGTCTAACCTCAGAAGCCAGTTAGGAGACATAAATGTGGCAGAGATCCTCTGATCTAACAATCCTCACGTGTGTGCATGTAATTCACACATAACCTTATTTCCCTTAAGTGGAGACGTCCACAAAGCCTCAAATAAAGTCGCACACAGGGGAACCACAACTGAACACACCACCAGACAAGCTGGGAGGACCTTGCCTCTCCAACCCTCGTGCATCTACAGTAAAGCAAACCTGATTAGCAAATCCTGGCCCTTGGCAGCAACCACAGGAGTGGATGGATGACCTCTTCAAACCACCCGGCAACAAACCCTTCAGAACTGTAATACTCAGTAATTCAAGTGCCCATGACATATAGGACCACCTAGTGGTGTGTTTCTCCAAGTTTCTTTCCGCTCAGGAATGCCCCAACTTGGGAACCTGACAGACTGCTGTTGAAATGGTTGCTCTGGAAAACTTAGCTTTAGTATCTACTCTGTGTGTGTGTGTGTGTGTGTGTGTGTGTGTGTGTGTGTGTGTGTGTATTTCCCCTCACTGTTGGGGATGGGTCATCTCGGGGATGTGCACATGCTAGGCACTAAACTTTAACTTGTGATAAACTATAGATTCACACATAATTGTAAGGGTTATAAGAAAGAAGTGTTCTTTATCTAATTTTCCCCAGTGTTAATATCCTACCAAGCTATAGTACAATGCCATAAGCAGAACACATTTTCATTACAAGGGCTCCATGTCACCTTTTGATACCTGGTAGGACTCTATAATTCCTCCCCAGCCCCTGACAGTCCATTTCTGAAACCTTGTCACTTTGGCCATGTTGTACAAGGAGCTGGACTGCAGCTCACTTGGCAGACTGTTTGCCTGACAAAGCACAGAAGCCTGAATTCCGTCCTCAGCACTGCATATGACCAGGTGCCTGACCCGGTGACTTAGCACCCAGTGACCCACATTCATAATCACAGTGCTTGGGAGGTAGAGATCAGAAGTTCAAGGTCATCCTTGCTCTATATTGTGTTCCAGGCTGCCCTGGACTACTTAGACCCTGTCTCAAAAAGGGAAAGAATGTTAATACAGATGAAGTCATACAGTTTGTAACCTTTAGAGTCCCCCACACACCCAAACTCACTCCTGGAGTGTCATGATGCAAGCTGTTGAAATGATCAATAGTTCTCTCTCTCCTTCTCTCCCTTTTCCCTCCCCCCCCCCCACTCCCTCTCTGTTTTTCTGAAGCATGATCTCCGTATGACTGGAACTCACAATTTTCCTGAACTAGCCCCCAAGTGCCCGGATTACAGACCTGAGCTTCCAAGTCCGGTTCTCCTTCCTTCCTCCCCGCCCCCTTTTTGAGAAAGGGTCTCTCACAGAAATCCACCTGCCTTTGCCTCCTAAGTGCTGGGATTAAAATATTTGACTCTTCATCTGATTTTTTTTCCCTTGATTTCTTTGCAGTGTTTTGTGGTTGGGTGTATCCGTGTATGCTTTGTGAAGGTTAAGCGAGGTCTGTAGGTACGATTCATCAAGTGTGATATTTTTCACCTTACCTTCTGACACAGAACCGGGCCTACCGACTACACTCCTGCCACCACTCATACTGCGACTGTGAAGTCTGGGAGAAATAGAAGCCCTGATTTAAAACAGGCATATCTTAATATCTTGAGCTCTTGACCTAACAATTCTACTTATTTTTAAAGCTTAGATTCTTGTGTTTGCAAAATCAGCACCTAGACCATGCACAGAAGGCTGTGTTCTGTTCTCCGTGTTCAGTAAGAGCTCACAAATTCTAAGAGTGTAGTCTAAACTAATGAAGTTTTACAGACAATACCAACCATTTCCTGTTCTTGTAACAGGCCCCAGACCTTAGCACAACTGAGGCCATGGTGGAAGTACCATTGAGGCCTTGTATCCCAGCAGGTAGACAGCACCACCTGCCAAAACAAGAACAAAGACTTAATCCATTAAAGGACATAGTTGTGGGAAAGTCCCTAAATGTACTATCCTTGGGTTTTGCCATCTGTAGTTCCACTTCCAGCTGTTTCTACTATATGAGGCAAGACAACTCAGGGTGTGGTTTTTGTGCCTGTAAATTCACCCTCAGAAAGACTCAAGACTATACTCAGGTCTGGAACACCCAGTGTACTTCCTGCTAGCTAGTAAAGACCTTCTCTTAGCTCAAAGCTGTAGCAGGATACTTATTCTGCTACATTGTATTTGCAGAGGAGCTCAGTGATTAGGCAGTAGAAGAGGAGGTGGAGCTGGGAGAGAAAGAGAGGAAGGGGAAGAGAAGAAGGGGGCTATCAGCCATGGAGAACCACGGGTGGGTCGAAAGCTGTCGTGGGTAGTAACTTCTATCAAAAGGTTAGATATTGGGTAACAACTCTAATTGTGTGGGCATCTTGTTAATTGAGCATTTCTAAATATATAAACCCTTTAGATAATCATTATGCTTTAAGAGTCTCATTTCTACTGGGTACTGAGAGGACGGCAGATATTGTCTGGGGTTCAGCTGAACTTTGTGATGCAGCGTGGGGGATTGGCAGAACCAGCCCCCAGGCTGGAGTCTCGTGGGTGCCAGGGTCTGTGCATCTAGCTAGCCGGAGCCCTGGGCAGAGCCAAGGAGCAGCGGAAACGTGCTGGCTGCCCGAGAACAAGCTGAACCAGGCACCATTTTCTAAATATTATCTCTACACGAAGCCACGTCTAAATAGTCTTCTCTGGCGAGTACCTCACAACCTTCTTAGGGAACTATCCTTCCCGAAGGAATATGGGATGGACCCTTACCTCAAACTGAATCCGTTTCTCAGCTCTAGCTTGTGGTGATCAGGATGAATGGAAGCCACAGTCTTCTCAAATGGGTTTGTTGGGATCTGTCTGTCTTCAGCCTCTCTTGCTAAAAGCCTTCACTGAAGCAGTAAAGCCAACTAACTTCTCACACCCCTCCTCGCAGATGGGCAGAGTTCCCAGATCTCAGCCCTTGCAACTCCAGTCTCTCATAATCTTCCACTGTGGGGACACTGCCAGGCCTCTGTGAGCATCTGTGTCGTGCAGAGGAGTCTGACACTCGGGAAGTGCTTCTCTTAGAGCTGGCAACTCATTCAGAGGACTCTGGGTTGAAGGTTCCAGATTACAAACGAACAAATTATGTATTAGTAAAGAGGCTGGGTGTTTCCATTCTCATATGGTCTCCAGTCATTTGTCCAACTGCAGCAAGGGAAGGTGCCCAGAGCCCAAAGGGATCCCAAGAATTGCTGAGTGTCTCACCTAGGGAGACCCCAGCGCTCAGCCCTGGACAGGCCCTGTTCCAGCTCAGCGCTCACATCCACAGGCTTTACTCTGCACACCACAGGGGTCAAGAGATTTAGCCTTGGAAAGTAGAAAAAACCAGTTTGCTTCCAGGCTATGCCCAGTTGCTAATTCTGGAAGTTTGGCTTTTTTCCTTTCCTTCTCTCCTTCTCTCCCAGTCAGGTAACTTCCTCTAGTCTTTACATTGAGGCACATGAAAGCAGCTTGTAACCTAGCAACCACCACTTAAGATTCCCTGAGTCACCTGCAGTTCTCACTGCCTGAGATGACTGCATCAGGTCTGGGCCTTGAGGAGTGCCAGGCCCAGAGGGAGTCCGGTGTGTCCTTTGATTCCTCTTTGCCCTATTCTAGTGTGGAGTCACTCTCCCATTCAGAAGTTCTTCCTCATGTCACAGCTAAATCATTCTTGTTCTAAGATCTTGCGTAGCACCTGGCATGGGTTTCTGTTTTCTCTTTAAGAGTATTTATGGGGGCTGGGTGATAAGATGGCTCAGTGAGTAAAGACACTTACTTACCCGACAACTTGAGTTCAACCTCAGGAACCCACATAATAGAAAGAGAGAACCATCTCTCACTGGTTTTCTACATGCACACTGTGACATACACACATACCACACATACATACACACACATACACACACCACACACACCACACACACCACACACATACACCATACATACACATACACACACATGCCACACATACCACATGCACACATCACACACACAGACATGCACACACACACAACACACAAACATACAAACACACACACTACACACATGCACATACATCCCACACAGACACAGAGACACATACATACCACACACCACATACATATATACCACACATACACCCCACACACATTACATGCACCATATACACATCACAGACACACACACCACATACACACCAAAATCACAACACACACACACTTTACACACACACCACATACTCACTAAAATCACATACACATATACATCACACACACACACCACAATCCTAACACACTAATACCCCCCACACCACACACCATGCATACCACAGACACATACACACACACCACACACATCACACACACCACACACCATGCATACCATAGACACATACACACACACCCCACACACATCACACACACCACACACAAATAAATAATAAAATAAACTAATTAAGTAATTATAAAGTTTTTGATTGGGGCAATCAAGACAGAGGTAGAGGGTGTCGTTAACATAACCAAAGCCCTAGGTCACCTTCCTAGTATCAAAACAAAAGAGTGCCACTTTTATATGTTGTGGGAGGAGGCAAGGAAGGGAAAGAAATGCCACAAATGCCCCCACCGAACAGGTCTGCCTCTCCACCCACACATTACACACAGCATATACACATCACAGACACACAGACACATCACACAAACCACATACACATATACCACACACACACCACACATTACACACACCATACACACACATCACATACACACATATACTTCACACACATCACAAACACACATGTACACATATACCACACACACACCACACATATTATACACACCACATACACACATATACATCACACACATCACAAACACACATATACACCACACACACACCACACTGTACACACCACACAGGTAGTGTAGACTTGTTTTATTGTGATACTAAGGTCTTAGTCAAACTTGGTACTCAGCCCCAGATAGTCAGACCATCACCTTGTGAAAACGTCCTACCTTGTATCTTTCATGGTCAGCCAGGTTACAATTAGTAGCAGTTGCAGCTGGCTGGGCACCGACCAAGCACCTGCTCAGTGTCCTGTAGAATCCATCCTTCTGAACCCAGATCTCTTAAGAGGAAACTGCGGGTGGAGAATACCAAGCAGTTTTTCAGAGCCGTGGCCCATTGATGTGTGTTTTGTGGTGGGACTGATGGATTCCAAGAGTAGGTTACGTTTTTGAAGAGACAGCCTTCTCCAGCAATACACATTGCCATCCCGCTGGGGCGAAATTGCTGGGCGCGTTGTAGGTACTACGCAAAGAAGGAACATTTCTTTCTTTCTGAGGTAGTGAGTGTCCTCTACCTCTGACTTGCTATGTTCAGTTCCTGGGCTCAGCTCCACAGGGTGGGTAGCCTCTCCAGCCCCAGCCTGTGAGTCTGGAAGCCAGCCCAATGTAATATTAGGCTTAGTCAAACCAGAGCCACACCTTCCTGCATCCCATCATGTTGGGGCTATCTTACAGGGGCTATCCTCAGCCAACTGAAGTTGCCCCAGTGAGGCTAAAGCTGCAGCCCAATCTAGAGGACAGCTGGTGGCCCTCACTGGGTGATCGCCAGGTGGCATTCTGGATCAGAAACCTGGCCTGTGCGTAGGGGTGAGGACGACTCTAATCACGAGCAAGACAAGCTCTGTGAGCCCCCCAGGCCCCACCCTGTCAGTCTGGAAGCCAGCCCAGTGATGGATTAGGGTTCAATCAAACTGGATGGGAGTCTGCAGGGCAGAGGTGGCAATCAGAGTCATGACCTGTATCTTGTGGCCCCACCACTGAGGGAGAATGTTGGAGCGCCCCAATTTCTTCTTTGCCTCCTGCTCCAGTGCATAGCGTAGCTCCGTGGCTCCAGAACCTAGGGATTTAATGGATATCAGTTAAGGAATGTCTCTGCCCAGGGTGGGGACAGGAACATCTTGGTTTTCAGACTCCTTGAAATTGAGAAGCAGGGGTGGGAGCCCTCTTCTCCCCTCACATTCCTCTCTTGTTGAGTGCAAGCAATAAGACTGACAGCTCAAAGGCTCTAAAAGACCTGAGCTGATTTCCTGTGTTGATTGCGGGCATTGAAGAGGAAATGGGGCTTGTAATAAAGCCTGAGCAGTAGTTATAAACCGGGAGGAATTTCCTGGCCAGCGGTGCAAGAAACCGAGAACAGCAGTATGGAGTGGGGGTGAGAGGCCATGTTGCTACAGCTTCTGCTGCTGCCTCTGGGAGACACGGAGAGCTGGAAGGACACAGGACACATGTCTATCATACCTACCTGGGCTGTGCAACCACGAGCATAGCGTGCCTCTCTCTGGTGGCTGTCCTAGATGGACAACAAGGCTGAGAGCAGCTGGGGGAGTCTCCCAGCTTTAGCATTCTTTGTTTCCAGGGACATTGCATAGGGCCGAGGCCCTAGAAAAATAATCGTGTGATCATGGTGAAAGGGGGCAGATTCTGGAGTGGGCATTTCGTGTTCTTCCGGTAGCTACACATACACAGATCTAGTTCCCTTGGTTCATCTTCACAGTGTCAGTTCTCCAAGGGGAGCCTTGCTCGGGCCTGTGGCTGCTACTGCCCATCTGGTTAATGATAGTCTGTTCCTTGTGGTGTTTGAGCACCTGTCTGGAAGTCTACTAATGCCTTCTGCTGTGCTCTGACCTTTCCAGGGTGCCTCTTGTGTCCCACAGATATCTGGCAGGACTCCTGGGTTCAATTTATACTGCAATCTGGCCCTTTCTTTAGAGAGGAAACTGTATCAGTTAGTTCCAGCTCGCTGGGTTGGGCTGCATTAGCTCTAGAGATAAGGGGGGTCCTATCCTCTCTACCTCCAATGCAGAGCCCCTCCTTCCCATCCCAGGCCCCACACAGCCTTCCCCAGGGTCCAGTCTGCTCTACAGAGTGTCAGATGTTGTGCACAGGAAGGTAGCACAGGTTACTCAGACACCTCTCTTTAAAGACTCATTAGTAAGTTAATGCCACTTCCAGAGCCAGCCGCACCCTCCATTCTTCTTAATTAAAAAGAGCTCCGTGTCCTGGCAGAGCCGAGAGGGGCTCTGAATGATTTACACACCAGCTCCACGCAGCTAGCCGGAAAAATCGGCAAGGAAGATTGATTGACAGATGGGCCCGCCCTCCTGTCTAGCTAGTAAGTGCACATGTGTGAAAGTGTTCATATGTGCTCGTGTTACGTGTGCAGGGGCGGGATGGCTTTCCTACTGGCAGGTGCAAAGTGAGCAGGGCCACAGATCCATCCCACGGTCCCAGAGAGCTTGGTTTGGTAAGGCCAGAGGAGAAGCTGCCAGAAGCTGGGCCTTAGGCAAAGCCTGCCCAGTTCCCACAAGGGCTTCCTCATCCGGCAGAACCATCTTGTCTGAAGGCTGTTGTCTCTGTGCGGAAGAGAAAGGCCTAATATCTGGAGGTCCCGCTCATTCCCATTTCCACAGATTAAAAACAAAAAACCTGTAAGAGGAAGTTCCTGGGGCTGGGGCTGGAGCTGGGACTGTGCCTCAGCTGGTAGGATGCTTGTCTAATTTGCATGAAGCCCTGTGTTCCGTCCCCAGCACTGCTTAAACTGGGTGTGATATCCCAGCACTGAACAGGTGGAGTCAGGAGCACCAGAAGTTCAAAGGTAATCTCAGCTACTGGGTGAATTTGAGACTGCTCTGAGCTACACGAGACCCTGTCTCAAAAAGAGAAAGGACAGGAAGAGAGAGGGGAAAGAGAGAGAGGGGGAGAGGAGGAAGAGGAAGGGGAGATGGCTTCCTGACTTAATTCCCTTTCACCCACTTTCTTGCTTGTTGAGGCCCCAGATTTGATAGGCTAGGAATCAAACAACAAAGGCCACAGTTTGAATTGATGTCAGCTGACATGCAACCCCAGGCCTCTAAAGAGCCAGGGAATGAAAGTGGTCACTCTCTGAGGTACCCATGCCTCTCCATGCCAGGGGCCTTGGGGGTCTTGTTGCTTATTATGTGTCTCTGCTGCCCTCCAAGAGCCCTCCATCCTTTATGCTACCAGCAAGGCAGGAACAGCAAGCAAAGACTGTTCAGGGGTGGGCCTGTGCAGAGGGTCTTTCGCTCTATTCTTACCTTGCCCCTTCATAACACACACACACACGCGCGCGTGCGCGCACACACGTACACACATGTACACACATGCACACATACACAGGCACACACTTCCATACATGCACACACGTATACACACATGCATGCACACACATGCATCCACACAGTCGCATGAATGCACACACATATGCATGCACACTCACACGTGCAGACACGCACGCACACTCACACGCATGCATGCACACACATATACATGCATACCTACACACAGTCACACGCATGCACACACACACACACAAACACTCCTCATGCTCCTTTCCCTTTCTAGAGGGAAGAAAAGACAGCAGAGAAGCACAGCTGGAGGGGTGGGGGTGGCGTTGGGCTGGAGAGCAGGAGGGGTGGGGCTGGAGAGCAGGAGGGGTGGGGCTGGAGAGCAGGAGGGGTGGGGCTGGAGAGCAGGCCTCATCCAACACCCTGTTTTAACCCAATCCCATGGGAAACAGACAATCTGCTACGGCAGCAAGGCTGCCATCTGGTACGCTGACCCATGTCTCCTCCATGCAACACACAGAGGAGGGGGAGGGGGCGATGCATCATGGGCAGGCTGTATGTGGGCTGTGTGGACCTAAAAATAGATGGGCATCCAGAAAGGTGAACAGCAGGCTGGGGTGTGGGTGGATCAAAAGGTCTGCCTCTCTTCATTAGCAGACACTCCCAGGCCAGGCAGGTGTGCAGCTGAGGGATTTGACAAACCCCAAGGGAACTGATTGCTTCTCAGATGGAGAGAGAGCAAGGCTGGAGCCTGTCACTAGAAGAATGGATTTTCCTGATCAGGGCCTGAGAACCCTGATCCTGGATGTCCTTATCTTGGATGTCACTAAGTAAGGGTTCGAATGACCCCTATGCATAGCTCGTGTTCTAGAAGCTACCATCACAGATCCTGCTTGCCCTTTGTTCCTCTAAAGTTCTGGTTCCCACCGTTTCTTTCCATGACATCCCTCCCCCATGGTCCAACCTCAGCTGAGAGCCCGACATTCTTGGAGGCTCCTTAGTATAATTTTTCTTGACCATGGGGGCCACAGTGCCTCAGCACAGCAGTTAGAGAGCGAGGGCTTGGTCTGCGCTGGCCTGCGAACTTACAACAGTCTTTATAGTTTGTAATTGCTAAGGAGAAAGAAACAAAAGAAAGTATGATCCGGAATATGTGAGGATGAGATGACATTCACATTTCTATAAATATAGTTGTAAATTATGTTGGAGCATGACCAGCTACAACAGCCTGAAGTGGTCTAGGTGGCATATAGGCCCACAGGCATAAAGTAATCCCCCTTTATAAGTCTTCTCCTCACCCTCAGCTATTCTAAGAGGACAAAAAGGATGCTACCTTTTTCTGAAAACTTGTCCAGCACTTACAAGGGGCAACAGAAGGCCACTCAGCACCAGCGTCCACTGTTGGTCATTTACTGTCTATGGGCCACTTTTTCTTATTGCCGTATAATTCTCACAGCAGACTTGAGAGAGAAACAAACACTAACCATTCCATTTCTGTAACGAAGGCATGGTGAATGGTCACTCGCAGCCCCTTAAAAGAGTGAGCTGGGGCTGGAGGTGTGGCTAGCTGGTGCAGCATGTGCAAGGCCTTTTGAAAAGAGCATCCTGGGCTGTTCAGATGCTGAGATGGCTCAGCAGATAAGAATGCTTGCCTGGCAGCCCTGATGACCTGTCCTTGGAACCCACACAGTGGAAGCAGAGTACTGGACAAGTCCTGCAACCTACCTTATAATCTCCATATATATGCAAGGATTAGTGTGCGTGTGTGCGTGTGTTCGTGCATGTGTATGTGCATGTATATGTGCGTATGTGTGTGCATATGTGCATATGTATGTTCATGATCTCCTGCAGGTCATCATGAACAGATTTGGGAATAGGAGTTTGAGTGTTGGGGACAAGGACTTAGGTCTTGCCTCAAATTCCCTCAGCCTCAGAGCCTGGTGTTGAGGTGAGAGAAGTGTAGGTGGCAGGCAGCAGGGACCAAAGTGACAATTCTGATCAGCGCCTGGCCTCCTGCCTGCCTCTTTACCCTTTGAGGGTCCCTTGCCTATCATCTTTCCTCTGGGAAGATTAATTTGCATTTAGATAGGGAAGGTCAGGGAGGGCCAGGCTCTAGTGTTTGGGTGCTAATTAGAAAATTCATTCCTCTTTAAATATTAAAGCACTTCCGTTCATCTCGGGGGTCAGGGAGGTTCCAGGGATGCGTGGGATGTCTGAGCGAGGCCTCTGGAGCTGCTGATGGTAGAACACATTCACCTGCCTGTCAGCAGAGGGCAGAGGGGTGGGTGTTGGTGTGCTCTGGGATGAGGTCTTGGTAGCCTTGCTCAACTCAGAATGAATCGCAACAATTCTGGAGAAGAACTGGAAAGTGGCCAGTCGGGTAGAAGACTTCAGGTTGCCAAGTTTTTCAAATTGCTTAGAGATAACTCAGCACAGGCTTTCCATCCATCTCTTTCACCACTTGCCCAATACAGAGCCCCAAGCCTGGCATTTAGTGGGCACACAAGGAATATTTGCTGCACGAATGAATAGAGTCAATTAATAAGTTATGAGGGAGGTTACTGGCCCCTTCTGGTAGGAGGCAGGCGCTGTTCCCAGTGGTTTATCTGAGTCTTCCTTTTAAATGTCCTTTGTCCTTTGTCTCTGTGTTTTCCCCAGAGCTTTTTGAGATGCCACAACAACACTTCTTGGTCTTGAATAGTACTTTGCATTTAACATTTTAACTTAAAAATTTCACGTCTGTGTGTTGCGGTTGATAATTGTAGTACAGGTGGGAGGTGAGTCTCGCTTTATTACTCCTCAATCAAAAGGGGCTGGTTGTTAACATCATCTTGCCCTGAAACTGGCTGGCCCTGGCCTTCAAGAGCAGGGCTCCCAAAGGACACAGGGAGCCCAAAGGCCGCTCGCTGAGCTCCTGCCAACATTACAGCTGATGGCCAAGGCCTTTCCATCCCGTGGCTGTGTGCTGGGCCTTACATGCACATCCCTGCTTGTTAAAATCTCTTGTACCCTTCAGTGCTCAGCCTGAATACCACCGGCTCCGGGCTGGTGTGATTCCTACAGACAAGAGTAATCTTTCCTGTGTTTCCATGGGATGTGCCCTATGACTGGTAAACATGTATAACAATAGCCTCTCACAGTAATAACTACCACAGATATTCAGGACACCAAGAGAAATTTTTAATATAATTTCTATATAATTTCACACTCATAAAAACCCTAGATTATGGTGATAGTTATAAATATATATTACTTATTTTATGTAAGGAACTGACCCCAAGTCCTGCGAGTAACTTAGCCTGTAACATAGGCACTGCTATTACTGCCATTCTACAGATGGAAATACTGAGTCTTCCAGAGGGCAAACAACTTGCCCCAAGGTCACAGAGCTAGAGTATGAAATCCAGCTTGTCTAGCCCCAGAGTCAGTGTACCCATCTATCTGAATGACCAGATGTGACATGTTTACAGCAGAAACCATGTGGTATGCACACCCCTTTCAAGTTTAGATAGGTTCTCATATAGAGTAGGTTAGCCAAAAGCCAGGCTGAATTGGACCAGAGGCCAGACTGAATGTTGGCTGTATAGTGGCAAGTCTAAACAGTGATCTTTGAATGTGGTTTAGCTGGGCTAAAGCCAGACTGGGAGGAACAGTCCCCTTCAAAGCCAGAGAGATAGCACAATGGGGCAGAAATGACAGTTTTATAGAACCCCAAAAGGTTCTTACTCCTTCCTGCACCACGACAGCTGCCTGGCCTGGGTCTCCCTCTGCTCACTAACACCATCACCCATCTTTGCCAGCAGCAGGCTCTCAGCATGCCAGGGTATGCCTGTGCACAAATGGATGAAGAGATAACTACCTGACCGAGGGACAAAGGATATCCAGAGACCGTTGTAAAAGACAAAGGATGGGGCGGAAGGTCTCCTGTGTGGGCTGGCTGAGTCTTTTTCCTACTGTACAAGGGCAGGGACCCCAGGGTTTTCTCCACCAACAAATAATCTATCACCTCAGTTTCCATTTGCTGACCTGAGAAGGAGCCATGCATGCCCGACACCTGCCCCTCAGGACAAGAGAGAAGTCCTCAGACTCAGGCCTATTCGAATGACTGAGTGACTCTCTCTGAGCTCAGCTGCCAGGGCCTGCTCTGTCCAGAGATGGTGAGGAGGTGGACATGCTCACACAGACAATAACAGCCATGGAAACTATCAACCAAGAGGCTAGAGAGCAGGACTCCTCAGCAGATACAAGAACGCAGGGAAGAGAGAAAGGGACTGTCTTCAGTAAGGCTGCCAGTGAGCCCAAGGCCCGTGTCTCTCTCTGTCTCAGAGCTAATCCAGTTCTCTTCATCTCGTGAGATGAGGGTAAAGTGCAGGGTTACATTTTTACACCAGGGTTTCTTGTATCTTCGCCTTCTGTGCATATATGGTCATCAGTGTTTCGGAGACGGTGAGCGAGTCCGGAGGAACGATGACAAGTCTAGACTCATTCATAAAGTGACAGTCTCACCAGTCAAACTGATCCAGTGCAGCTCAAGGAGAGGGATGGCAGAAGGGCCTCAGAAGAAAAGGACAGTTCTTCAGTGGGTCAGTGGGTCAGCAACAAGTGGCTCCTTTTCCTTTTGCTTGTGGGTGTTTCTTTGTTTGTTTGTTTGTGACAGGGTTCCTCTGTGTAGCCCTGGCTGTCCTGGGACTTGCTCTGTAGACTAGACTGGCCTCCAACTCAGATCTACCCGTCTCTGCCTCCCATGTACTGGGATTAAAGGCATGCACCACCACTGCCCGCCTTCAACAGGTTACTCCTTGAGCCTATCTTTTCTACCAAAGGAGTTTGACTGGGTGAACACAAGCTAACACGGATGTAGGACATATGTCTGTGTCTTCTGAGTGTGAGGCAGGACCATACTGTTTGATATAGCTTCCCCATTTTGGTCAAATTATGACAATTTCAGTACTAAATTTATTTGATTTCTAAAGCTATGTTAGTTCTTGATGTCCTACCCTGTGAACTCCCAAGTAATGTCCACACAAGGAAGACGTGTATGGATCACCTGACATTCTTTAACTACTTCACTGATCACACCCAGGTCAAAAGGGAGACTTTTTCAACCTTCTTCCTCATCCCCCCAGCCCCAACCTTATAACGAGATGCCTAGCTTGTGCATGAATGGCCAGCTGATTCTTACAAGCCCGACCCCCCCCAAATGGGTGCTCCCTAAATAAAAGCCTGCACCGTCCTGTCACCTGTTCCCTTGTCTGTTTTTCCTTCTTACTGGCCTTTCACTGAGGACTCTTAATTCTGTGTCAGCGGAGTTTTCTCCCGGGGGTGAATCTCTGAGGAGAAAACAGGGTCAGGAGGAGAAAAAAACTGCACACCAGAAATCCCCCTCCAACTCTTTGAGCTGCGGGACAGTGGGAAGTCTTCCTCTGTGAAAGGGACCAGTGGGTGGGGCCAAGGCGTAAATGGAGTGAGTGATATCACTAAGCTCTCAAACCAGGCAGGTTTATATACAGCCTTTTGCCTTCTCTATGGCAGTTGTCCTTAACTCTTCTGTAGCTATAAACTGAACAGGTCTCTCAAGGGGACTGAATTCAAGGCTTCATTAACCAATTGTGCTTGATAAGGCAGTTTGTCAAATCATCCAACATTCATTCGTGCATCTATTATATGTACATTATGGTCTAGTATATTTTTACAGTACTACAGATCGAACTCAGAGCCCTGCATGCACTCCACCACTGAAAACACTCCAGCCTCTACATCCTGATTCTTAAAAATGTGAATTTATGTAACTAAGTAAATCAGCCTTGCCGCATAGGGAGTATTTTTTTCCTTTCTTAGTCCCTGGTTTCCTGCCTAGAAAGAGAGAGAAGAGAATGGAATTCTAGAAGCTGAGAAGACCTCACAGGGAGGTCATGCTGTGTTGATTTCACAAGTAATGGAC
This sequence comes from Arvicanthis niloticus, assembly GCF_011762505.2. Taxonomy (NCBI): domain Eukaryota; kingdom Metazoa; phylum Chordata; class Mammalia; order Rodentia; family Muridae; genus Arvicanthis; species Arvicanthis niloticus. The sequence goes on along the minus strand of NC_047667.1, from coordinate 21,423,525 downwards.
TTCCTATATAGACTCAGGTATCCTGGGTGTTTCTTGGGGCTTGAACATTGGCCTGTCAGCTTCAGGGGAAGTGCCTCTGTAACTGAGTTGCCTGCACTAGCCTAGCTCTAATGTCATAAAAACAGAGTACAAGACCGTGACCTGCAGGCTAGTTGCTTCTTGTCCCACAAGACTCTCCATCACCCTTGTATCCACTATCCCTTTGTCTCCCAGCCTTCCTGCTGAGCTACGCGCTGGTCCCTAAGCAGAACGGCAAGGTGACTATTGGATGCAGGCTGTCACTCTTAATGAAGCGTTGGTCCACAGAGGCAATCATCTATCACAGCAGGATGATCTGTGAGCTGCATGTTAGAAATGCCTGACAAGGATGGGCTACAGCTCAATTAAAGAAAAGCGTGTGCGTGCACATGTGAGGGATGTGCATGCACGCATGCTCACGCACTGGAGGCTAGAGGGTAGAGTGTACAAATCAAGTAAAAATGCTCCCTCAGGACTGGCAAGGAGCTAACAGCTTGCCTAAATGGCAGCTTCCTGGGAGACCTTAGAGGTTGGACTCTTGCTACCAAGTGGCTCCCAAACCTGGAGAAGCTTGTAAGTGACTGTTTGTCTCATTCTAGGGAGCAATGAACATAAACTTAATAAGCCATGTTTAAGAATAATTGTAAACTCAGTTTGGGACTCTCCAGTCTAAGAAAATAGTTCAGGGTGCCAGGTTTTTTGCTTTATTTGGGGTTATAAGATTTCATGAGAGGGGCAGAGGGTGGAGATCAGGGGCAGAGCCCTCAACTGTCACACACACACACAAGGTCCTACGCTGAACCCCCCAGCTCTGGAGGAAAAAAAATAGAAGGCTATAAGGTGAGAGGTCAATAACTAGGTGATGGTGTTTCCAGTGCAGCATCCCTTCAGGATTTCTTCCCTCAGCTCTCCAAAGATGCTCCCATCTCAGAACAGGGAAGAGAAGGGGATGGGCTGATGTTGTGACACCAAGCAGCTAGGACAACTGTCGCTTGGGGCTGAAAAGATGATGGGCAGGTCACAACAGCTGGTAACTCCAAGGGATCTGGGACTCCTTTCTGTCCTCTTCACACATCTATACAGATCTGGCACACATGGTACACACACATGTCACACACATACACTGCACACACACACTGCACAAACACATGGCGCGCACACACAAACACACACACACAAATGAGGGAGCAGATGGGCTCTGCTGCGGGCCAGCACTGACTAGTTTAGTGCAGGATTCCATGTACTCAGCTCCTTCTCTCCCCACCCAAATCACAAGAGGCAGACATAAAGACGAGGACTAGAGCTGACATCTCGCCTAATTTAAACTCTGCTCACAAAGAAGTCAGAGAACAGAGGGAGGAGGAGTGGAAATCAGGTAAGTAAATACCAGCCCTTCCAGTTGGTCAGAAGCCATTAGCCAGGCAGAGGATCCAATTAGAAACCATTGAATTAGTGTCATAAAAGAGAAATGGAACAGGACAGGGCACAGCAGGGGAGGGACAGAGAAAGTGAGACAGGAGGCAGAGATCAATAGAAGATTACCGTAAGATGTGCAAATGACAGGAGCGAGCAGAGAGATGCCTTCCACATAACAGGGCACCCAGGCCAGACACCCTGCATAAAACGTCGACACAGTTGCTTGGCCTTCTCAGATCCTGTCTCAGGGGGTGGACTATTTTGGAACAGATTTCTCCCTTTTGTTGAGCCTATAGACAAATGGGCAGCTTTCAGGCACTAGGGGCTAGGGTGGGGTGGGGTGGGGTGTTGGGAATTAACTGGAATACACAAAGGGAGTGACCCTCTGCAGACAGTGCTGGGAGGTTGTGTTCTGTTTTCCCGTGTGAAGCTACTTGAACAGATTGGAATTGCATTGGATTGCCAGGTTGAGTCACACAGGCAGTAATAATTATTTGATTTTGTGTACAGTGCTCGCCAATGCTAAGGCTTTCTTTCACTTTCTCATTTTAATAAACTTATTTTCTTGTCCAGAGAGAGATTACAGTTCCTTCTCTTTCTCCTAAATTAGAAGATTTCAGGTCAATACTCTTAAAAGTTGAATCATTTGTCTGTGATTGCCATGTGCTCTGATCCCAGGGTTGGGGATAATATAACTGAAAACAAAAATGGATATTCTTTATCTCAGGACAGTCAGGTCTCAGGGGCACACAAGGCATGGGACATCCATCTTCAGAGAGTGGAGGCCACTCGAGGCAGAGACAGTAGACCATTTGTAGACCAGTGTGCAATGAAGATTGCAAGGCAAAATATAGGAAACCCAGGTAAGTTTGGATCAAGTAAGAATTATTTATTGACTGCAATTCAAATTTAAGTGGGTGCTCCATATTTTATTTACTAACCTGTTGGATATTGTGTGTGTGTGCATATATCAATGCATATGTAAATGTATATGTATAGATATAAGAAATAACTAATCTAATCCATTAAGTCTCTGCGTCGACACTCTACCAAGGGCTTGAACATGACGTACATAATGTCTGCAAATGTCTCTGTAAAGTGAGCACAGGCAAACCTGCCTCACAGTTGAGGAAGCTGGGGATTTAACAGTTTAAGTAAATGACTCAGAGTCAAACAGGAAGCAAACGGCAGGATGAGATCTACCCTAAGTCTGTCTGATCAACTCCCAGATGCCTACTGCAAAGTCAGGCGAAGGAGACTGAGCGCTCGAGAGCCCTGGCTTGAATGTCAGGTTAGGACAGACTAAGGTCTCAAGCCCAAAGGATGGCTCACTAAGTTAAGTGTTTCTTGTTCTTCCAAAGGACCCAGCTCAGCTCCCAGAAACCATGTTCTGTTGCTCACAACTACCAGTAATAATTTAAAAAAATTAAAGCAGCCGGGCAGTGGTGGCGCACGCCTTTAATCCCAGCACTTGGGAGGCAGAGACAGGAGGATTTCTGAGTTCAAGGCCAGCCTGGTCTACAGAGTGAGTTTCAGAACAGCCAGGGCTACACAGAGAAACCTTTTTAAAAAAAAAAAAAAAAAAAAAAAAAAAAACCCAAACCACACAGCCAAACAACAACAACAAAACAGGCTTCTCGGAAGGCCTTGAAGTCTTTGAACAGGTCCTTGAACAGGCAAGTGGATGGGCTAGAGCAGTATTTGGAGGATTAGTATGACTATAGACTACAAAAAGTCCAAAAAGTCCAGGAATCGGGCATTCAGGACACCTCCCAGTCTTCCTTCTGTGATGGTGGAGGCCACCCAAATTCAGAAGCTAGACCCTTCCTTTTCTTTTTATTCTATGTATACGAGTGTCTTGTCTGCTTGATTCTCTGTGTACCACATGCATGCAATGCCCTCCAGGGCCAGAGGAGGGTGTCTGATCCCCTGGAACTGGAGCTATAGACAATTGTGAGCTGTTACAGGGCTGCTGGGAATTGAACCCAGGTCCTCTGGAAGAGGGGCCTGTGTTCTTAACCACTGAGCCATCTCTCCAGTCCCATGAGCCAACTCTTAATTACAAGGAGGGTTGGATCAGAAGAAACACAGATCATTCAAATCTAGCTAGATCCCAAATCTGGTTACTCAGGCATTCATGTTCCATTTCCCATAACAGGGGCTATGAGTATATCTGTATCTTTATCTAGTCACAGACAAAACAGCAAAGCATCATGGTTAAGAGACAAAGCTTCAAAGATTTCAAGGAAAGCACTAAAAGTATAAAACTCTTAGAGAGGAACAGGCTCACATCTTCCTGACTTTGGTTAGGCAATAGTTTCTTAGCACTTAGAATAAATTCACAACACCAGCCACAAAGGAAAATTTAGATATATTGTTGATTATGTCAGCTGAGATAATAGAGAGGAATTCTGTAAAAAAGCAATGATAGTTATTTACAAATGACACAGAATTACAACAGGGCTTTATGGCCATAGTAAATGATGGACATTAAAGATAGACTTTGTTGCAGAAATCTGTGCATACATGTAAGCACTGAGCATATGAATTCAAAGACATTTTTTGAGTCTCATAACCTCCGTACTCTAGTTTTGCTGGGGTATCGCAAAAATGACTCGTCTTTGAATCCTCAACTTACACGCACCTCACTGCTTCATTTTATTGCCTCATAACATTTCAGTTTATTCCCGTTGTTTATTCACTCATCAGTTAATAAATGAGATTTCTCTGTGGGTGACAAGCCTGCCTGCCGAAAGTGAAGAACTGGACGTGTTAAGTGGTCGGATTGTATGGCATATGATTCAGCTATCCCCATTAAAGTTGTCTTTAAAAGAAAAACAAGCCAGGTGCAACGTTGTGCAGTCACAGCTGGGCCAGCCTGGACAACATAGCAAGACCCCATCTCAAAAAACAAATAACAGCTGAGCCTCTTGGTAGACACCTTTAATCCCAGCACTTAGAAGGCAGAGGCAGGCAGATCTCTGTGTGTTCGAGACCAGCCTGGTCTACATAGCAAGCTCCAGGCCAGCCAATGCTATACAATGAGGCCCTGTCTCAACATAAATAATTAAATATATAAAGTTTTTAATCTTGTTTTTTAGAGAATGAAAAGTTTAGCATCAGCTAGAAAGGGACCCGTATCCTCACTTGATCACGAACCAACCTTCTGATTCTAGCTCCCTTGCATATATGATCAGCATTATTATAATGCCTAGCTCACAAAATTGCTGAGAGAAGTAAATGGAATCATTCACGTAAGGCACTTAGCATAACTGCAGGAATACTGCATGCTCTCAATCGAGGTTGCTTATGCTACCGAGGTTGGACAAGTTCCAGCTTTTGCGTGTAATCACAGATCATCCATACTTCCCGCACCTTCAGTTACTCAGTTACTCAGGATAGCCTCTGGAGTTGTAAATGCACAGGTATGTAGCGTTCCCAGAAACACACGCGTCAGAGAGACAAACACACGCTCCAAAGTCACAAGCCCCAGCCAGGAGATAGCCAGACTTTAACACAGTTGGAGCTTTGTGGCTCACTCAGGAGGGGTATATGTACCAAGAGTGTATCTGTATTTCTGATAAATGTCTGTGAAGCTGTTTAGGAATGTATAGTCTGGACCAGAGCAGCCAGGAGATTTCAGGATTTCCACAGCTTCTACTTTGATAATTCTTCTTCTATTTAAGTGTGACCATGGAAGCTCAATACTTATATCAACATATACAGGTCAGGCTGAGAAAGCTCAGCTCCCTGTGAAGCCTGTGTTCAGAGTAATTGCAGGGAGTTGGGAGGCAGAGGCAGGCATATCTTTTTGAGTTTGAGGCCTGCCTGATCTACATAATGAGGTGCATTCCAGGATAGCCAGAGCTACATAGCAGCAGGGATGGAGACGTGAAAAGCAGTTTATAGCCCTGGCTGCTCTTCCAGAGGACCTGGGTTCAATTCCCCCAAGCACCCATATGGTAGCTCACAACCATCTGTAACTCCAGTCCTGGGGTATTTGACACCCTTTTCTGGCCTCTGTGGGCACTGCATGAATGTAGTACACAGACTTGCATTCAGATAAACACCTATACACATTAAGATAATAATAATAATAATAATAATAATAATAATAATAATAATAATATATTTTCAAAATTTAAAGAATAATTACTTATTATTGTTAATAATGTCAGCATTTGGATACCCACTATAGACATAACTTCTATAAGCAAAACCCAGGGCAGGGAGATGTTTTAATCCCTATTGTACAGATGAGAAACTGAAAGCCCTCAGCAATTTTCCCAAAATCACGTAGGTAAAAAACGACAGCACCAGTGTGGAGCTGGAATCAGATAGAAGGCTTCCTCATCTCAGGGCCACAGTTATTTTTGGACTGGTCTGCCAATGAAAAAGAACCTTGAGGTCATGGTCTCTTCTGTTCTCTGAGCCCAGTCATTTGAAATCGGCTAATCCTAGCTAAAGTGGAATTCATTGCCGACCTTGGTGGCATGTTGATGCCTGTGTCCTTCCTGCAGATATGCTGCTGCAATCAGTCTGGGGTTCAGTTTAGGCATCAGAGAACACATCAAAGGGCTCCAGATGACCCTGGAAGGCAGCAAGGCTGTGATCCACTGGGATAAGGAGAGTGTGACAGTGCACTGGTGACTTCTGCTCAAAGCTGCACCAGGAAAGACTATTAGGAGAGACTACCTCGGGTGGTCAGATCAGATTTTCTCAGGAGCTGGACCTGGAGATCATAGAAGGGAGGACGCCCATAGGAAGCTAGAGGTAGCCCAGCAGAACTCTTACATGCTAGTCTCTGTGCTAGGGGAAGGTAGACAAACCTGGACTCTAAGCCACCTACCTAGCCCAGGGCCACACAGTTGTTTGGCCAGTTTGTTTGTGACCAAAACGTACCAGTGTTTCAATTTCTAGAATTTAAACTCACAGGGATTAAAGCTGGTCCTCCCATGTCTGCCTGGTGGCCTGAACACTGGGCTGGTGATTAAGCATTGTAGCACCCTCTTCTGGCTTCTGTTTGGCCTTCAAGAGCAAAGGACAACTGAGACCTCAGGGCAAAAGAGAAAAAAAACCACAGGGCAGTGACAGATAAGAACTACAAAAACAAACAATGTGGCTTTTTTCTTGGGGTGTCCTGTTTCTTATTGTCCTTAAACGTCATATTGTTAAATTACCTTGCCCATTAGATTACGTAGAAAGAAAACAGAATTTTAAAAATATTATTATTATTTTGTGTGTGTGTGTGTGTGTGTGTGTGTGTGTGTGTGTGTGTGTAAGAATAAATTGTAAAAATGAAATTTTAGGTCTCAACGTGAGAGTTTTAGGTTCAGAGTTTCAATTTACACTCAAGTGTTAGCTGCCCTTGGGGTGCATTCCAAGGGCTTGAATAAACATTTCAAAGGCACAAAAGACCCAAGATAGAGGCAATAAAACACCTGGGTAAACGGAAGTCACTTGAAAGGAATTCTCCCAGGAGCAAGATACAGATGTAAATTAGGATAATTGGGATGGGGGCTAGATGGAAACCAGGCTTGGGAACGGATGTTTGATATATCCAATCATATGTAACCGCGCCAAACTTTCCCGCTCTCCCCAACCCCTACCCATAAATATCCCAAGTTTCCTGGGCTTGGGGTCGGAATCTCTATCTCTTGCGTGAGATATATTCCGGCCCGAGGGCCCTCGTCAGTCATTAAACCTCCTCTGCAATTGCATCAAGAAGGTTTCTCGTGTGTCCTTGGGTTCGTGCAGGTCCGGACTTGGGTGAGAGTCCCCTTTTGGGGTCTTACATGTGTTGCCTGCATGCCTGTTTGTGTACTAGGTGTATAGTTGGTGCCCATCAAATGCCAAAGGCCAAAAGAGGGTATTGGATCTCCTAGAACTGAAGTTATAAACAGTTGTGAGCCACGTGCAGATGCTGGGAATCTAACCCAGATCCTCTAGGAGAGCAGTCAGTACTCTTAGCCACAGATATAAGAGAGCAGAATTTTTATATTCTGTTTGAGTCCCCATATTACTAAAATTCAAAACTAAACTCTAATTTTTCCATATGACATATGGTAGTATGTTACTATGTTTTGTTATGAGACAAGAGTCTCACTGTATACCCAAGGTTGGATTGAAACTTTCTATACAGCATGGACTACTCACAAACACTCAATCCTCCTGCCTCAATGTCCTAAATGCTAAAATTGCAAGGATGTACCACCATGCCTAGCAATGGTCATATTAAGAATTGGGGGTTTTTAGGGAGTGTTTCACTCTGTAGCCCAGCCTGGCCATGCACCCACAGTAGGCTGGACCTGTTGTATGCTGGGATTACAAGTGCTAGGCATTCAAGGCAAGTGATGAAGACACTCTTTACTTTCCACCCAGCTGACAGCTCCACACCTCCAACCCACCATGTGTTAAGTCTGATTAGATAAAAAAAAAAAAAGACTGAATTACTCAGTTACAATAAAACCCAGTGGTCGGGGCTGGAAAGATGAGTCAGCAGTTAAGAGCACCAACGCTCTTCTAGAGGCTTAGTTTAGTTTCACATGGTGGCTCACAACCATCTGTAATGGGATCTGATGCCCTCTTCTGGTGTGTCTGAAGACAGCTACAGTGTACTCACATACGTAAAATAAATAAATAATTCTTAGAAAGCAACAACAAGAACAACAGTCCTAATAACTCTGGTTGCCTCCGACCTACATCTAGATCAGAGTCAGAAAGTTCAAATAGTGGAAAACACTGCTCAGCACAGAAAGAAAGGAAGGAAGGAGCAAGTAAGGCCATTGACTCAGAAGGTGGGGGGGGAGGGTGAGGTGGGGGGAGGGCAGGGAGGGGGTGTCTGCTGTGGGACAGCTGTCTTAGGTCTCTGTAGCCCCTGACAGGCATCCTTATTCTAATAGGATAAGAAAGCAAGCATTTGTAACAGTTGGGATTCTGGAGAGCTTTTGGGGCCCACTTGTAGAAATTTGGCAAGAATTTGACATTGGGTTAGAACAAGGAAGTAGGTTCAAGGTGAATACAGCTGAGGAATGTGTTCTTTGTATATTGATGGGTCTTGTTAAGACCCTGAATACAGTAACCATGGGACCTTTGTTTAGGCTTTGTTTGTTCCTTAACTACTCTGTTTATGCCTTGGGACTGACCATGTTCTGTGTATGTACCTAGAATGATATAAAAGCAGACTGGGACAAAATAAACCCACTTCGGCTTTAGCACTGGCTGGAATAATGTTATAGTGTTGTCTAATTGTCTTTTCTTTCTGTAATCCTCACTCCCTCCATCAAGACCCTGTTGACTGTCTGAGCTGGCTTGGTCAGGGGATACAGACCCCCAGGAGCTGTTTTGCTCAACACATTGAATCCTTACTTGGTCCCACATGGTCACTCAAAATAGGATGAACCCCTGGCATCTGTGATGTTGTCTGACATCTGTCTCCTTTACTGACTCCTGCTTGGTTCAGCAAAGGCAGAATCACTCAGAGTGCCTGTCTACCTGGCCAATCACATTCCTCTTCAAAACTGAAGGCACAGAAATAAGTAACTGTCCTAAGTCTGCTGTCTCTCTACACTCTAGGAACAAATCCTGGAGGCTAAGACAGACCACCCCTACATGGAAATGATTATCTATGACAGAGAAGATGCAGCCAGAAGCAGATCTTCTCATAGAAAGCTACTGGTCCCCCTGTGATGGCATTGGCATGTAAATAATTTATTGGACCACCTCAAGGGAACAGAGCAGAGACAGTGATGTCAAGTCACCTTGACCAAGACTGATTGCTTATGCATGTCCTTGCCTTTTGTTCCAGTTTTTTGTTTGTTTGGTTGTTTGGTTGGTTGGTTAGTTTGGTTTGTTTGGGGGGGGGGTTGTTTTGGGTTTTTTGGCATTTAAGCCTCACGTACCTGTCATTACTCCAGGGAGTCCCTGGATTCCTTTATTTGTTCCTCTTCTCATCCGTGGATTAGATCTCCTTTCTTCACTTTTCACTCTTACTTATCTCTATAATTTGTGGCTTGGGACATTGGCTGAAACTGTTGGGCTCTCAGAACCAGGACTTTTATCCTAAAATTCTAACTATAGTAGCAACTACTGCAATGGTGGGTACTTTATGTGGTGCTCCATCCAGGCTGGATACTCTATGTGATGCTCCACTCAGGCTGGATACTCTATGTGATGCTCCACCCAGGCTGAATACTAATGTGATGCACCACTCAGGCTGGGTACTCCATGTGGTGCTCCACTCAGGCTGGGTACTCTATGTGATGCTCCAGGCTGGGTACTCTATGTGATGCTCCAGGCTGGGTACTCTATGTGATGCTCCAGGCTGGGAGCTTATGCATGTCCTTGCTCCAGGCTGGGCATTTACATGACGCTCCAGACAAGCAGTCTTACTGTACAGCCCCAGCACAAACATTCAGACACTCAGGAGCTGCTTTTACTGTGCGGCATCAACTCTTCACTTGGGCCCACAAGAGAACTAAAGGCAGGGAAAAGGCTGCTTTTACCTTTAGTTAATTCTTTCTCCTTTACTTGTGTGTGTGTGTGTGTGTGTGTGTGTGTGTGTGTGTGTGTGTGTGAATGTGTCTGTGTTTGTATGTATGTGTGTGTATTTGAATGTGTTTGTATGTGTGTTTATGTTTATATATAAATGTGTGTATGAATGTGTTTGTATGTGAGTATGAAAGTGTATATATGAATATGTGTGTATGAGTGTGTGTGTGTTAATGCCAAGTTATGGATATCAGAGGACAAATTCTAGGAGTTGGTTCTTTTCTTCCACCACAGATGTTTCAGGGTTTGTATTCAGGTCAAAACGCGTGGGACCTTTACCCACTGAGACATCTTGCTGGCCCATAACTTACTGTTTTTAACATCCTTGTTGGAGACTCTTTAGAAAGACAAATGCTGCCTCTGGAGGCAATTCTGATTTTATCCACCGAGTGGAAGTTTCCAACTCCCAGCCAGGTTTCCACACTATGTCTTCTTAATTTCTCTCCTTATCTAACTAAAAATTGTATTTGAGATTCTTTTTTTATTTCTGCTTAAAAAGACAAAGAAGAGGGTTGGAGAGGTAGCTCTCACTGTGGAGTATGCATGAGCATGCATGTGTACGCACACGCACACACACACACACACACACACACACAATGAAAATAAAAGGCAAAGAAATGGTAAAACTGTAAGATGATTTTGACCCAATATTGCCCCTTATCATTGCCATAGGATGAGTTCCCTCCAACAGGGCCTGCGGCAAGGAGACTTTTATGAGCATGCTCTGCAGAAAGGCTCTTGGTGTCTACAGCAGGGAAAAGAAGGAGCCCAGGAGAGCTGTAGCTTTGGGTGGAGTCTAGGCCCTGTCTGATGGCAATGTGGGCATGCTGGCTTCTCTAATGCAGAACGGTCCTCCCTTTATCTTGATGCTGGCCCGGTGGGTTGGTTGTTGGTGTTGTTTTGGTTGGTTGGTTTGGTTTGGTTTTTTCCAGTGTCAAGCTGTAAGCTGGACAGGGGTGAGTCCAACTAAAGAGAGGCAGCTCCAGCAACTGATGTCCATTACAGGGAAGGAATGTCCCCACAGCAGGAATAGGGATATTGGCTCTGGATGGGGATTCAGGCAGATCACCAAACAGCATGCATTCAAACACTCGGAATAATCAGCTTTTGTTACGATGTAGATGCAAAATACGCTCCCCTTCACACCCCCCCCCACACACACACACCCCTCCCCCCCCCACACACACACACATGCCTGCACAGGCACCTATGTTCATCCTCAGCTGGTGGTGTTCATGTGGGGAGTTATAGAATCTCTAGGAGCTGGAGCCTCTCTGGAGGAAGTTATCAGTAGGCAGAGTGGACCTTCAGGCTTATAGCTTAGTCTCACTTCCTGTCCTATGTCCCACCCGGCTTCCTGTACCCCTGAGACATGAGAAGGAGAGGAGCCCTGCCACATGTCTCTGCTACCATGTTGGACCACGTCTCCTCAACCATGCATGAATCAAAGCAGTTCCTTCCTCTCGTAAGCTAGTTCTTGCCATGTATTTGGTCACAATAACCAATACACATGTTTGTGTCTGTTCACCCCACCACGTCCTGAGCCCCTGGATGAAGCAGTGATTGGTTACTATACCTCACGTCCTAGGAGAGAGCCTGGTGCAGCAAGTCCTCCATTAGTGGCAACAAGATGGAATACAATGGAGGAAAATTGCAACAGCTCCTGAAGCAACAAACTGTAGCTCTCTGGAAAGGCGTTGCCAGCTGAATGAGGTACCGATAGGTAAATGGATACACTAGATCGCAGAGGTTGAGTGAAAGCAGGCCACAGCCTTCCCATCACTGCAGAGGTGTGGTGGTTTAAAGGAAAATGGCCCCCATAGGCTCATAAGGAGTGGCACTATTAGGAGGTGTGGCCTTGGTGGAGAGGGTGTGGTCTTGTTAGAAGAAGTGTGTCCCGTTCACTGCCTGCTGCCTGTGGCTGCAGATGTCGAACTCTCAGCTCCTTCTCCAGCACCATGTCTGCCTGCATGCTGCCATGCTTCCTGCCATGATGATAATGGATTACACCTCTGAAACTGTAAGCCAGCCCCAATTAAGTGTTTTTCTTTATGAGTGTTGCCGTGAGTCATGGTGTCTCTTCACAGCAATAGAATACGAAGACAAGGAGTTACCAAAAAGGCAGATCTGTTCACCTGGGTAACTCATCTCCACTTTGGGAGTGCATGACGTATTTAAAAGGCACCTTTTTATGGTTTCTTATGTGCAGGAGTCACATACTGTCACTGATGGTTAAACCATGGGAAGCCTAGGCGGGGAGAGAACAGGTTTCTTCTTTCTGAGTTCAGGTTTGGGAAAGACTGGTAGATGATTAAAGGCATGTTCCCAACACTGTCCCACATGGCCTGCTTTCTCAAGTAATGTCCCTTTTCAAGGAAGCTGCTGCAGAGTGCTGCCCATGGCCTTTTGCCCAGATGCAGTATCAGGCTTATGAGAGAAATACAACACAGGCAACCCCTGGAACCTGCATGGCTGCCACCACTCAAATGAAGGGAAATCCTGTCCCTGAGGAACTCACCCACTGAGATGTATTTATCACACTTGTCAAAAATCAAGAAAAGGGTCTGGCAGTAGTGGTGGCACATGGCTTTGATCCCAGCACTCTGGAGGTAGAGACAGGAGGATCTCTCTGAGTTCAAGGCCAGGCTGGTCTCTAGAGAAAGTCCTGGGACAGCCAGGGCTACACAGAGAGACCCTATCTCAAAAAAAAAAAAAAGTCAAGAAAGGGATCCTGCCTGACTTCTGAATTTGATAGTGAAGATAGGCATGGGACACAGTGAAGAGAGCTAGCAATCAAGGCACCGACAAGCAGCAAATAATTTCCATGGGCCTCCATGAAAGTCCTAGGAAAGAATACTGTTAGTAGAATTCTTAATGAGTTTGGGGCTAGAAAATGCACAGAAGCAACCCAGGACTATGCTGGGTTCTACTAGAACAAGAAGTGCTGAACACAGTGCCAAGTGAGTCAACCCTGACCATTCTGGTACATTCTAGTTAGATTGTATAGAAAATGCGGGTGAGGGATTTATCCAGGTACAGTTTATCTTGGCTACAAAATGATGTGCTGGCATATGATATCTATACAGAGATAGAAAACTAGGTCCTACAAATAGACTCTAAGCTACAAACATATCTTATTTACCCAGTTTTATTTATTTATTTACTTGATTAGTTAGTTAGTTAGTTAGTTAGAGTTGGTTAGTTAGCTAGGGCTGCCCTCATACTTGTTATGTAGTTGGAGTCCCCTCAAACTAATTTTTTAAAAAGATTTATTGTAATGTATATGAGTACACTGTCTCTGTCTTCAGACACACCAGAAGAGGGCATCAGAACCCATTACAGATGGCTGTGAGCCACCATGTGGTTGCTGGGAATTGAACTCAGGACCTCTGGAAGAACAGTTAGCACTCTCAACTGCTGAGCCATCTCTCCGGCCCCCATCCTCCCTGTCACTTTGACCCTTTTGCCTCTACCTTTCAAGTAAAGAGATCATAGGTATACAACTATGTGTTTTTTGTTTTAAAGATTATTTTGGGGGGTTGGAGAGATGGTTGAGGGAAAATGACCAACAGTAATTCCCTAACCCAGGCCACACACACACACACTCTATGATTTTGACTCAGGTTAAGTCTCATGCTGATGGACTCACACAGTGTGGATCCTTTTGCGACTGGCACATTTCACTCTTCATAACATCCCCTCAGTTCATCATGAGCTCAGTGTCAACCTCAGAGAACCTGGTGCTTGTCCTACACATGAAGGAGCCCTTCATTCCCACAAGGAGCAGGCTGGCCCACCTTGCCCTCCTTTTACCCATAGGTCTTTGCTCTTCAGCACTGTGGGAGGAGCAATGTGCTCCTCCCAGCAACAGAACCATCCTAGTTCACCAACGTGCCCCCCTGCTCTTCTCTCTGTGTCCTCATTTGAGGGGCTGCCCAACATCCCTCTCGTGAAAGGGAAAAGAGTTACTCTCTAGTCAGAACAATAACGGTTATGAATTAGCCATCCCTAAGACACATTCCTCCTGTCCCCTCCCTACAGCTTTAGGTAACCCTTAACTCAATAGAGAATTTTAAGAACCGCTCTCTAGGAACTGAAGCTGTCACAGTAGCCCTGTTGCCAGGCAATGGAGAGCAACGTCCTCAGTCTATGCCTGTGGAGTGCCTAAAATACTTCCCGTGGCTCTCCAGACATTAATGCATTAGCCTGGGCTGCATTTAGGTGACCCGTGCGCAGGAACAATCTTGGGAGCTGTCTCTGTGTCTTTCTCCGAGGGGGAGCAGCCCTGCCCCAGCCTCTTCACTTCCTGCTCATGCCCAAAAGGACCAAGAAGGAAGTAGCCCTGTGCTGTGTACCCAGCGGCAATGAAGCCCCACATGACCCTCTTCACAGGGTCTTCTCATTCTTGAACAATGTTGCTTCACAGAAACTGATGGGGTTTCTTCCATCAAAGTATCTGTGGGGATCTTTCCAGCTAATCCCTGAGTCAGCTAGGGGCTTTCTTGGTGTGTGTGGAGTCCATGTGTATATTCCTGAGTATGTGTACATGTGTGAACACTCCTGAGTAAGTACATGTGTGTACTCCTGTGTGTACATGTATGTGTGTATATTCTTGTGTGTGTGCAAACACGCATGAAGACGCCAGAGGTTGGCCTTGGATATATTTCTGTATCATGTTTCAATTTTATGATTGGCAGGGTCGCTCTCTGAACCTGAAGTTGTTTGGTCAGATTGGCTGAGCAGAGCCACTAGGATCCTCCTGTGTCCTCAGGGCCCCAGTCCCGGAGTCACAGGTGTGCCTGGCTACACCCAGCTTTTTGTGTGGATGCTGGGAGTTGGAATCAGGTCCTTAGGTTTGTACAGGAAGCACTTTACCCACCCCAGCACTTTCTTATTTTAGTCTTGGAGAAAGTTCTAGCTTCAGAAAAGAATAAAGTTTAATTTTACTTCAGTTCCTCGAATCAACAAGGCTTTCCTTTTTTAGTTGTATTTCTTTTCTTATAGTTGCAGAGCTGGGAGCCGAGGCCTTGCACAAGCTCTCGGCAACACTCTGACACCAAACCTCATCCCCAGCCGCTCAACAAGAATTCCCCTCAGGGGGCTGTGGGGGTGGCAGGGTTGGAAGAAGAGGGAGATTAAAATAAAATAGCACTGCAAACACAAATAACCCTTCTTGATTTTGAGACTCACCAGCAACCTCTATAGATCTGGACAATGTGGTCTGACACCTCTCTATTTATGACTGGCAACAAAAATAACGCGGCTCTTATCCAATTATTTTAAAAGGTGGTAGCACAGTGTTTCTGTGAATGTCATAAGAAAACAACAAAAATAGAGCCTTTAAGATTTTCTTCCATCTGCCATCCTGCATGCACACTGGCTGAATAAAGACGTAAACATTACAGACGCTGTAGAACAGGCCTCCCTGCCCTAGATAGAGAGAGAACACTGGCCAGAGCTCCCGTGTGACACGCAGTGAACCACTTCAGCCAGCATACTCTGCACCTGTTAACAATCCTGGAAATCACTCTAACTGGGTGGCAGTTATGGCCCTGAGATAGGCAGTAGCAGTGACCTTTACAGACATGAGCACAACCAAGGCCCTGGGGATGTCAGCCCGTCCCTAGCTGAGGCTGCAGAGTGCAGGCCACCAGAATGTCTTGCAAGCCAGTTGTTCATGTTAGGGACTTCTCTTCGAAGGAACAAACAGGAGGCAAGATCTGGGTCCTCCGTCCGTCCCGGGGTTTCAAATGTCTGTTTGGATTGGAAAGTGCTCAAAAGCAAACAGGCACTTTCTAGAGTGAGTGCAGAGCTAGGCTTGAAAAGAGATGAGCGACTATTGAGACAGTTTTCTACCCGAGGAGCCCCAAGGTTTGCAAGGAGACAGAACTTGTGTGGGGCAGTCAGAACTGGAA
This sequence comes from Arvicanthis niloticus, assembly GCF_011762505.2. Taxonomy (NCBI): domain Eukaryota; kingdom Metazoa; phylum Chordata; class Mammalia; order Rodentia; family Muridae; genus Arvicanthis; species Arvicanthis niloticus. Next base: position 21,407,626 of record NC_047667.1, on the reverse strand, counting down.
AAATAAAACCCCTCCATCCCTAGGAGTTTACCGAGCAAGGAGAGAAGACCCCTGCATGCTGATTTCTCCCTGTTACTGACAACACTGTAGCTGTCTTTTTCGACTATGTGGGTCCTTATTTCTTACACCCCTCTCCACCCCTTTCCATCTTTCAACCCCCAGCACTAGATAGGAGAGAAACAAGGATAGAGGAGAAAGGAGGAGATGTTATCATGAGTCTACTTCCTGCTAATTAGAGGTGCTGGGTTCCTTGGGGCAAGGTTGATATTCCTCTTCAGGATAGCTAATTTCTTCTTGTCCTTTCTTCTTTTTGCATGACTACTTAACAAACCACCAGCAACCAGCAACCCCACCTCAGGGGGTAGGGCCTAGCACTTATATACCCTCTGAAAAGTTCCCAGAATTCCAGACATCACACAATTGCAGAAACTATCTGCAGCCACATACAAGGCAAAAAAAATCACAAGACAAATCTTAGTCAGCTGCTCTGAACAACCCGAAGCAGCCCACACCCCCACACCTGGGGTTAAAATGAAAGCACATTCCTTTATTTTTGTTTGTTGGTTTGTTTTGTTTTTTGTTTTTGTTTTTTAAGAAAACAGAATTCTCGCTGCAGAACAGCCAGGGAGAGACCTTGCCTTGGTATTTTATTTGGCTGAAGTTCAAAATCTCAATGCCACGGCTTCTTCAGGGGCATTGCAGAGCTGAAGGTCAGATGGGGTTGGTGGCTCTCTGGAAGCGAGAGGCACTGAAGTCCTGTTTGTTAGGCAACTGGACTCCAGGTGTGCAGCAGGGAACACTCACTGCCCAGGTGAGAAGCAGGAGGAAGCTTGGTGCACTGTGTTGTTTGAGATGAGACAAATGCCTCTCTTAGAGGGCCGCACCAGGAGCTGAGACACTGTGTCCTCAGAAGGGCATGACTTTAAAGAGTCACTTTCAAAGTAATGTCCTCCAGAAGACCCCACCACCACCTCCATAACAGGAAGGTGAGGTTAGTGGCTGCTATGCATCTGGGAGGGGACTCTTTGACCGAGGTTAGACTTCCTCTGACTAGAATTCTGGGCATGACCTATTTAGCATCCAGTGTATGGCTCTCCCCCACCCTACCCCCATATTTGAATTTCCCCTTCCTTTCAAAAGATCAAACAAATGAACAAGCTTCACAAGTATAGCGGATATTGTTATAGCGTGGAGTCAGGACAGAGTGGAGAAAGTGGCCTTCTCTGCATTAGCCTGGTGGCAGGCCAGATGAAGAACATGGATTCTAGGGTATCAGTCTGCTCTATACCTGCATATTTCTCCCAATCACTAGGGAAAACAGAGTGTCTTAGTTAGAGTTTTACTGTTGTAAACAGACACCATGACCAAGGCAAGTCTTACAAAGGAAATATTTAATTAGGGCTGGCTTACAGGTTCAGAGGTTCAGTCTATTATCAAGGCAAGAGCATGGCAGCATCCAGGCAGACATGCAGCCGGAGGATTTGAGAGTTCTACATCTTGTTCCAAAGGCAGCTAGACTTGCTTCCAGGCAGCTAGGATGTGGGTCTTAAAGCCCATGCCCAATGTGACACACCTACTCCAACAAGGCCACACCTCCTAATAGTGCCACTCTCTGGGCCAAACATATTCAAACCATCACACAGGGCCTGAAAAGGAGAGCTATAAAAGACATGGCACTTTGTAAATACCCAAGGCAGGGCCACTCTTAGGGTTCCCTCGGCTGAGGAGTTGCAGGTGTGCATTCTCCACATCCCTATACGTACAACTCAGTTGTAGCAAGGCTTCCTGCTGGCTCTGGGGACCCTTGGATCTGCCTCCCACCCGTTGTCACAGCCACTGGGTAGAATCCCTTGAGGCCTTCTCTGTGGGTTGGGGAAGGGCTGCCTCACACACATGCTGAATGAGCAGCTCCTGGATCCTGGCATTATCAGGGCCCCACACTCTTAAGAACTGACTCGTGTTCCCCAAACCCCTCAGACTTTCAGCTACAGCTCCTGGGGTTGTTCTTATTGAGAAGCCTCCTCTCTCAAGCTATCTCATGGGTGGGTGGCAGTGGAAACTAACCAGAAGACAACCAGAGAGAGGGAGCCACTGTAACCTGGGTGTCCTTGGGTTCACTGTAATCCTCCTGCCTCTGCTCTTGGGATCTCAGTACAGTTGATTCTAGAAAGTATTATTTTGTTTTTTATGCTTTGCCAAGTTCAAATTTACCCTGATGAAGACCACAATGACCTTTAAGACTCCATGAGCAGAATCTTTCCTCCTCGGTAGCCATATTGCTCAGGACTCCTTCAGGCTTCCCTCTGATCCCTCAGTCACCATTGTGTCGCTGGTAGAGCTATGGCAGTGCTGCACTCTGCCAGGCTGAGTTCTCTTGTAACCTCACCCACGATCGCTGCGTTCTTTGAATTGACTCTTACTCATCCTTTGCCTTAACCATGACGTCATTTTCAAGATGCTCCCATACCCAGTGTCTTTGATGACTATCCCCAGGACAGACAGCCTGTGCCATCTTCAAAGGACATGACTCAGCATCTGTAACTGGCTCTCAAATTCTACATCCCAGCACCACCCTGTGTTCCTTAAGAGCAGGAACCGTGGCTGCTGTTGGTATTGTTTGTCATTTTATCACAAGAGCCCAGGATTGCAAATTAGTTGTTGAATTTGTATCTCTTCAGTGTCCTGCACAGACAGGTTCTCTCCCTGGGGAAGCAGTCTCAGCATACTCCTGCTCCTGAGAAACTTATCCCCCACTTTCCTCTATCCTGAGTCCTCTCAGTGTCTATTAAATGGGAAAACCCAAGGTGTCTTTTTCTACTGTCACAAACCATGCCTTTTCTGACAACTGATAAACGACTTTACTCTTCACATATGGAACAATTCTGATGCCACACTCCCCAGCAGACACCAGTCAATTGTCCCCTAGTTCAGTTCTGACACTGTCTCCCTGAAGAGAGGGAAAGATCCCACAGGTGAGGGCTCAGTCCAAGTATGACCTCTTCTGGTGGTACAACCTGTGCTTCTGACCAATCTGGCTCAGACTTGCAGGCTGCTTTTGCTGACTCCTCACTTGGGCCTGCAGTTGACCTATGGGAAACTAACAGCAGCTGTCTTCTTTGCTCCGTGTATTTCTGTTCTGCAGTCACCTTAGGTTTCAGGAACAACAGGTCCAAGAAACATCTGTGACTGGAATGGAATCTACCACTTTCTTCTTTCTACAAGGCTCAGCTGACTAATTCTGAGATAATAATCAGACCACTCTCCGACTGAGGCTGAGGAGCCATACATGCCTTTTGTTCTGTTTCTGTCTGGTCCCTCTATGTAGTTCAAATCCCTTCACCACCTCTTCTAATATGGCTTTTTTTTTTTTTTTTTAATGCAGATAAGAGTCTCACTCCATGGCCATGGCTGGCTTGTAACTTGCTATGCTTTGCCAATTATTTTGCTTTTAGGCAAGTGGCTGAACCTGATTTTTTTTTTTTTTTTTTTTTTTTTTTTTTTTTGATCCCTCAGGATAGCTGAGCATCGGAGTGTTATATTATCTCAAAACAAACAGTGAGCAGGTTAAGCTGAGGTGGGGATCTGAGCCATTGAGTGACAGGTCATGAAACTAAGTTGTGTGCACTTCCTTTTAACTGATTCCAGGAATCTGACTTTTAAGTACCAATTGGATGTACACATACATACACACCCACAGCTTCTTAGGGGCGTTTTCTTCATTAAGTATGCACAGGTGTTATATGGATTCTTTTTATTTCTTGTCCAGCTTTGTTCTCCCTTGCTTGTGCAATAGAGAGGCTATTTAAAGCCAATCGCTTTCTCCCATCCCCGTTGATGCTCTGGATTAAACGCATAATACAAAGCAGGTAATCCTTGTTGTCCTGCCTTAATTAAATGCTGGTCTCATAGCTGAGCAGAACTTGCTGTGTTGGACTCTAAGATCCGAACCGGGGGATGCGCTCCCCCAGAAGCACTCTCGGACAGTGGATTCAATGCAATAACAAGAGATTTATTGATAACCAGTGCACTGGGGTTCCCTCGAATGCAGGCAAGAGAAACCCCCGAGCCAAAGCTAAGAGCAGTTTTTATACCATTTTCAGAGTTCACGAGGGCAGTTATACAATTACCTCTTAAACAATAACCACAAAGGCTGATCTCAAACAGCCCTTCCTAGGCCTGGTTTCTAGGTAACTCAGATTTGCACATTATCTTTATAACAATGAGTGTTAGCTAAGTGGCTTTTGCTTACTTAGGTTTATTATGTTAAGGGACCAGCTTCCTGATTACCTCTTGGGCCCTTCTCCTGGAATGTGTGTGCAAGTCTTTGGAATGTGCTCCTCCCGGGATGTGTCCTGGGGCAGTTAAATTTTAAGTTTAAACTGAAACCTGAGATTCTTTCAATTTTAAGTGTAAACTGAGACCTGAAATTCCTACACCTGCAGTAGTACTAAGGTATCAGACCAATGTCTGTGGGTCAGCCTTTCTCCTCCTCCTCCTCATCTTCTTCATCATCCTCTTCTTCTTTCTCCTCTTCCTCCTCCTCCTTCTCTTTTTCTTCTTTGTCCAAGATAGGGTCTCTCTGTATCCCTGGCTGTCCTGGAACTCACTCTGTAGACCAAGCTGGTTTTAAATTCAGAGATCCTCCTGCCTCTGGCTTTCTAGTGCTGGGATTAAAGGTGTGCACCACCATACCAGATTTACACTTCTTTTTAAATGTATTTTTTATGTGTATGGGTGTTTTACCTGCATGTATATCTCTGTACCATATGCATGCAGTGCCCACAGAGACCAGAGAAAGGCGTCATATCTGAAACTGGAGTTGTAGACAATTGTGAGCCACCATGTGGGTGCTGGAAGTCAAACCCAAGTCCTCTGGAAGAGCAGCCAGTGCTCTTGACACTGAGGTATCTTCTCAGCCCCTCTTTAATATTCTCACTTTATGGTCACAGAATAGCTGCTGCAGCCCAATGAGATCACACATCTCTCAATATTTCCAATAATACAGTTATTTTCAGATGATTTTCTTGAGATTTATTTATGCATATTATCTGCATAGATGTTTGTGTGCCATGTGTGTGCAGTGCCCACAGGGCAATAAGCTGATGTTGGATCTCCTTGGGACTGGAGTTATAGACGTTTGACAGCCACCATGTTGGGTGTGGGAGGATTGAACCCTGAATTTCTGGAAGAGCAGTTAAGTTCTTTTAACCACTGAGCTATCTCTTCAGACTCTCAGATTTTCTTGATCACAAAGAGATGTGGCTCCTGGTCACTGGGTGGGTATAAAAGATTGCTGGAAAATTGTTAAAATTACTGTTATCATTAACGATAAGTTCTAAAACTTTATATTATGTTCAGTTTCATGTAAATAAGCAAAGATATTGGGGGTGTGGCTATTGGACTTACTAATTATCAGATGAACTTTCTCTTAGTGCCAAACTGCCTTGAGCAAAAGGTCTGTCCATCTAACAGCTACCCACCAGAACACTCCATAGATGCCTGACCAAACTGCAAAAGACAGCATCTGAGAGGTGGTGCCTCAGTCATGGTTTGGACAGTTTGTGTCAGACGTGTGCAATCACAAGCCTGAAAGAACCATTTCTAACTTGGCCACAGAGGGGCACATTTATTCAGTAGAGGGACTACTATAACTGATGAGACACTCATGATTTGTCCCAAGCCAAAGCCTTAAAGACTGGTTGGTGCTACACAACAGCTATGGTGTGGTGTGGTGGCTATAGGCTGTGGTGACTAGTCTAAACAAGCCATCTCTGGATGTGAAAGCAAGTTACATAAGCTCACCCAGTACACTGACTGGGAGACATTTTCCTATGTTGTCTCCCATAGTAAAGCAGTTTCCTGGAAATAAAACATCATCCTGGAAAGGCTCCTTAAGACTCAGGAAATCCTAAATTGAAAGTTTCCTTCATGAAGAAGTCAGGAGATCCACATGAGACTCAGGAGTATACAAACTTCACTGCCTGGGAAAACTGTAACTCACATGATTCAAGACATAGAAGCACTAAACTGAGTCAGGCAGTGGTGACACAGGCCTTTAATCCCAGCACTCGGGAGGCAGAGGCAGGAGGATCTCTGAGTTCAAGGCCAGCTTGATCTGCAGAGTGAGTTCCAGAACAGCCAAGGCTACACAGAGAAACCCTGCCCTGAAAAACCAAAAGGAGGAGAAAGGGGAAAGGAAGAAGAGAAGAAGGACAAGAGGAGGAGGAGGAGAGAGGAGGAGCAGGAGGAGGAGGAGGACCATCATAGGTAGAAAGAGAAGGAGCTGGCTGGAAGATCAGGACCCATCAAGCTGTGGTGTCCTTCAGATGCTGGAGTTATGAGCTGTCTCTCATAATGGGGTGAGCTTTCCAATGATGCAGCTGTCTTTGAGTCATCCTGTTCCTGTAACTAACCCCAACAAACATATTGCTTCACCAAGTTGGGTTTTGTCATCATTACGTTAGTCTGTCATCAGTCCCCTGAGTAAGTCTTACACAACAGCTGGTATTGCAGTAGAGATGCAGGAGAGACATCCCAAGTGGTCTCTCCCTGCCTACTTTCAGAAGTGCAGGCCACACTGGACATGAAGAAGCAGCAGAGCATAGTGGCAGTGAGGATTCAGTGTGACACTAAGAAGCACCAGCCACACCCACCCTTGGACAGTGGCTTGATCCCAAAGTATCCCACCAGCCTGATCTCCTGGACATCATTCAAACCATTCAGTGGGTTAGAACCTGAAGATCCAGCAGGGGCCTCCGACATTGCCCAGTGCTGTGTGAGCCAATGTTACCTGGCACTGACCCCTGAGTTCCAGGCTTCCAGGTACAGCTGCTGAACAGCTTGACAAAGTCTGGCTGCCTTAAAGCTGCCATAGTAGCTAGCAGCTGTTTTTGATACTGGCCAGTAGGCTTGGAAACAACCTGTTTACCAAGAGAACCTGGTTCTGGAGCTCTATGCCCCGGCTTCAGAGCCAGAAATGTCCACTTAATTGTGGAAGAAGGGTTAGGGGAAGCCATGACAGGACCACTTGACAGTTAAAGAGGTGCTTGCCTACAGAAGCCTAGGACCCATCTGGTGGTGCTAGTATGGCTATGTGACCCAGGACACCCTGCTGATCCATTCAGAGAACTCATCCTCTCAGAGTCATCTTACCTCTGGGAGGAGGCGCTGTCTGCCTCTGAGTGATCCTAGCTACACCCAAAGCCCAGTTGCTGAAGGCCCACCCTCTAGGTATCTGGCTCTCAAATGCTGTCCTAACAAAGGCAAGTGCCCTCAGTTATCCATCCTGCTGGCAGCCATGGACAACTAAAGGAGCAGCCAAAGGTTCAACACTGACCAAGAAAAGAAAGGGGGGAGTGGAAGAGAGGTGACCAAAAAAATGTAGAAGAGACAATGCAGGCTGTGACTCAGAACTAAGGGACCTGATACTTGAGGCTGGCACACTAACTGCCGCTGGAGAAGACACAAACTTCTAGGGGCCAGCATGCGAGCAGATTTCTTCTCATCTACCCAAGATCTCTCTCTAAGTAGAGCAAAGGGGAAGCTGACAATATTTTCTACAGTTGGTCTATGTGAATAAGATTCTATTTTACTTGCTTGATAATATAACACACTTGAAGCTCTAGGCTTTTTATGATAAGAACAAAACTGTTTGTGTAGACAAGCCTTAATAGACGTTGTGTTCCTTGCGATAGACACAGTATGTACAATATGTGATCATTTTTGTGGGGTGTGTGCTGATTAGTTTTTTGTCAACTTGACACAAACTAGAATCCCCGGTGAAGCAGGCAGTTGAGGTACTGCCTCCGTCAGATTGGCCTGTCGGACACTTTCTTGGTTAATGACTGAAGTGGAGGGCTCAGAACTGTGTGGGCGGTGTCACCCCTATGCAGGTGGCCCTAGGTTAAATAACAAAGCCTAGCAAGCAAGCCAATGAGCAGCCCTCCTCCAAGAGGTCTCTGCCCTGACTTCCCTCAGTAATGGATCACAACAAAGGGAGCCATGTGCACCAAATTAACCCTTTCCTCCCCCAGGATAATTCTGTTTAGTGTTTCATCACAGCAATAGAAAGCAAACTAAGGCAGGGGTAGCATTTAGCCTAGGCTAGCCTAGAACTCCTGGGCTCCTGAGATCTCCTGCTTCAGATTCCCAAGTAGCTGAGACTACACGCACCAACTTCTCTACACACACACACACACACACACACACACACACACACACAGAGAGAGAGAGAGAGAGAGAGAGAATATAGTTTTTAAAAGTTATAGTTTTCTCATTAGAAAATTAATACATAGTGTTTGTAGAATCTTTAAATCATGCTGTGTTTTTTTCCTCTCCTGTTGTGGCATTATGATAATACAGTACAACAAATCTGTCCTTTCTGATTACCATTAAAAAAATAAAAGCATGTTAGGGCCAGAGCACTGGCTTAGGAGTTAAGAGCACTTGGTGCTCTTGTAAAGGACCCGGGCTTGGTTCCCAGCAGACACACAATGGCTTGCAATCATCTGTAACACCAGTGTAGGAGATCTGATGCCCTCTTCCGACTCCCACTGGCACTAGGCATCACATGCTGTACACGCATGCATCCAGGCAGACACTGTTATATATAAAATAAATTTAAAGAAAACTCCAGTTAAGTGCTTTCTATGATGATCTGGGTGTTAATGGTTTAGTTACTCCTTCATCTCTAAGAGGCAATATTTCTGTTTATTGGACTAGTCCCCTTGTGCCTTTGTATAGGGCTTGTTTTAGCTGCCATAAAAATTGCTATAGGACCTCTTCCTCTTGTAAGCCTGGCTGGAATCCAGACCTCACTCTTGTTTGGCAGGGCTCAACCTCTGACCCCCATCCCCAGCCAACCTGTACTGTGAATGGCTGAGGCAGCCTTTCCCGTGGTGGCTCCACCCCAACAGTGCCTAAATTTGATCTCTGACTGAGCCCCATTCTCCAGCATCTCATGGAATTCACCTCTGTCCTTTGCAGTGTTCTTGTAGATTTTGAGGGTCAAATGATTCCTGGTCAAGGAAACATAGTCTAGCTATCTCTGTCTTCATATTGAAACATTCCCTCCTGGAGAGTTGGGAGGAAGGCTTATAAAATCCACAAGACATTTTCAATAATTCACAGAACTCATGAGGCCCCTCTCTGAATTCATAGAACTGTAAACAAGTGCTCTCTTCGGCAGCACATATACTAAAATTGGAACGATAGAGACAAGACTAGCATGGCCCCTGAGCAAGGATCACATGCAAATTCGTGAAACCTTCCATATTTTTGGATTGATGAACCCTCCCCCTCTGTGTCCTATCTGGGGGAGACATTTATGTACCTCTTCTCAGGAAAAATCACCAACCGCCACCTGGAAATAGAAAAATCAGAGCCAGAGATGAAGTTAGGTCCGATGACTGGGGAAGAACCCATCTGAGTCTGAGGGGTTACAGCTGCAGAGGCAGATTTATGCTGTATCAAGGTCACTAGTGGTCGTCAGCATGCCAAACTGGAAATGTCACCACTACCTGAACACTTGGACATATTTTATTAAGAACATAATTTTCTCCTTGTTTCTATGCTCTGTAGTATGCAAGTGGTCTCAGTCATAAGAATGTGAAGCCTTTTCAGCTGGGGAAAAAAGGGGACCGGAGGAAACTGGAAGGAGGGCGGAGGGCGGGAGGCCCAGGCAGTTTCCCTGATAGAAGAGTGTTCTGATGTATTAGCACGTTTAATGATGGCTTACTTGGCTTACAGACCATCATGCACCACCATGCTGCCTGGTTCTGCCCTTGCTCTTCCACCTGGCCGAACCCAGAAACAGCCAGGAGAGCCAGTATAGGTCGGGGAGAAGTTGCTTGGTTGTAACCATGGCCCTTCTGCACAGCTTTATGGTTCTTGTTTAAAGGTCGGGACACTGCAGATGCTTTGCTCCTAAAGGGTTTAACCCAAGAGTGGCTTCTTTTCCACAATTATGTAGACAAACAACACAATGAAGAAAATCCCAAGGACGGCCAGCTTCAAGCTCCATGGAACACTGTTCTCGGGGCTCTGGCATTGGAAGTTATTCCGGGGGCTCTGGCACGGGGAGTAGTTCCTGGGATTCTGGTATGGGAAGCTGCTCTTGGACCTCTTGTTGCATTGGTAGTAGTCTTCTTTGGAGACACATCTACGCTTGATCCTCGGACTTGGTCTTGCAGCATACCTGTGGAAATATATCAGAGGCTCTTAGGATTGTAATCAGCTGTTTCCTGATCATCTCTGAGGGATGTGTATAACTCAGAGGCCCTAGATCCACTGAAAACATGTTAGTGTCCACAGCTATGAACCCATATCAGGGTACAGGAAGATTCTCAGTTTCTGCAGAGTATTCCATCCACTGTTACCTGCCTTTGAAACACTCAGTGCTGGCAAAGTCTGGCTCCAGGGACTTATGGTGTCTGGATCCCCAATGGAAAGTTGTACAAGGGACAGGGAGGAGTCATAACAGACCCTGCCTTTCTGTTTGCACAGGCTCAGCATCGACTTCCTGGGCAATGTGGAAGTGCTTTTCCATCCTTCTTAAAATCAACATTTGAAAGACTAGAAGGAGGGTTAGCACTTAGTATCTGCAGAATCGTCTGTGTGGCCTGTGATCCTAGGCTCCTGCCTCTCTCATCCTACAAGACCAGCTGAAGTTTCCTCAGGAGTTAGAGAACCTCAGCCAGGGAAGGCAGAAGGATCAGAAGTTCAAAGTCATCCTTAGCTAGAGCGCAAGTTCAAGGCACGCTGGGTTCCATGTGACCCTGTCTTAAACATCCTCCCCAAAAATGGGAGCTTTGGAGTTTTCTCAGACATTAGTGGGGTTGTTGTTTGGTCGAGTCATAGGTTGGTATTTGGAGATTGAACCTAGGGCCTCATGCTCTACCAGTGACTTGCACCTTAGACCCCATGTCTGAGTAATGAAGTCACTTGTCAACTAGCTTTTATCAGAGCCTTGTCCCATCTAAAATATGAACTCTTATCCAGCCTCCAAAACACAAACAGCAACAACTCTTTCCGGATGACTCCAAATGAGGATTTGGGTTCTAGTCTGCATCCCTGGAGACTTTTTACATCTCCTTAACACCCTCCCCCTTCCAACCCTTGTTTTCTTATCTCCAAATATGAATGATAAAATATAGAACTTGGCTTTGACATTATTTGGTATTACAGGTTTATCTTCTGTCCAGCGGGTTCTCTCTGGATTCAAGCTGTTCACAGATATCTGAATAATAAATTATACCCCCAATAAATATATATGTCTTTTTGTGCTACGTAAGATTTTACTTGGGGCTGGTATTGGGCTTCAGGGCAGAGCTCTTGGCTAGCATGTCCAAGGCCCTGGGACATAGAAATAGCGCCTTTACCTGACTTTCTTTGTAGGCTTCTGGCTCAGGTAGTAGATGTCTAAGAGTCTTCCTTTATTAGTAGAAGCCTCAAGACTCTGACATAAGCAGAAAGAAAATGCCAACAAGAATTTATTTGCAATGTCTTATAATTTAGTTGTTACACTAGAAAAAAAATCAATCTGAAAACTAGCCCAAGTTTTTGGCATGCCAAATGTAGTTTAATGCTCATTGAGTTTGTCTTTCCTCAGTGGTCAGAAAAAGCACCCAGTGCCATGAAGTGATATTTTACTTCTGTGACTCACAGGAGGACAGTAGACACCAGGGTGTCTAAAGTCACATGGTGAAAACAGCTACTGTTTCTAAGCGTCAAGGTCACGTTCTGTCTCTTTTTACTAATTTGTGGCTTGGAGATTGTTTTCTTCTTCTTTGTCCCACTTTTTAAAAGTGTGTTGTCAAAATAAATAAACAAACAAATAAAATTGAAAAGTGTGTGTCATTTTCATGTAAATAATAAAGTTATTGGAAAAAAGTTGTCTGTGAGCAAGTACTAGAAAACTACATAAGAAAAGAGCCATTTCTCTTTAAGGGAACAACTTGGGACAACTGTGTTTTCTTTTTCAAAGATTTATCTTATTTCTATTTGTGTGCGCATGTGTGCGGGTGTGCGTGCAGCCACTGGAGCTGGAGTAAGCTGCTGTGAACTCCTGTGAACTGCAAGAAATAAGAGTTCTTAGAACTGCCAGGCAGTGATGGCGCACACGAGGCAGGTGGATTTCTGAGTTCGAGGTCAGCCTGGCCTGCAGAGTGAGTTCCAGGACAGCCAGGCTTACACAGAGAAACTGATCTCAGGTTCTCTGAGAGCAGGATTATTATTTATCATTTAATATATTATTAAATGATGAGTCATCTGTCTAGCCCCTGTCTTCTCTGTCTCTCTCTCTCCCTCTCCTTCTCCTTCACTCTCTCTCTCTCTTTCTCTTTCTTCTTTTCTAATTTAAAAAAAAAAGTCTTTGGGACTAGAGAGATGGCTCAACAGTGAAGAGCACTTACTGTTCTCGCAGAGAACCTGGGTTAGGTGTCTAGCACCTACGTCAGGTGCATGTAAACACACGCATGCGCGCACACACACACACATGCACGCGCGCGCGCGCGCGCGCACACACACACACACACAAATAAAAATGAGGAAAAAAGTAAATCTTTTAAAAATTAAAGACATATCCTTTATGGCATTATATTTTTTGTGTAGATGTGTGCATGGTGTAAGTTCACGTTGATATACTTGGGTGCATGGGTGGGTGCCTGTGCAAACTGCACTAACGGTTGGTGCTGCCAGAGGCTGACATCCACTGTTTCCTCACTTGCCCTCCACCATGCGTGGAGGGCACAGTCTCTCACGGGAACCCACAGCTCACTGGCTCAGCTACTCTGGCTAGACAGTTTGCTCCAGGGATGACCTGTCTCTGCTCCCGAGTGCTGAGGTTTCAGGTATATGCCACCATAGGCTCCCAGCATTTACTATCTATGTGGGTGGCTGACCTCTGACCTCTGACCCCTGACTTACACTTGTGTTGCAAGCGCTTTACCCACGAAGCCATCTTTCCAGCCCATATTTTCCAATAAAATGAAAAGCTGTAGCCTTTTGTTCCTTGTTTGTGAGACAGGTCTATCAAGATCCAGGCATTAATGCACACAGATGACTAAAACAGATCCCGGTGTGGAATAAATATTCGATACATATTGATAGTAACAACTGTGTTCAGTACTGTTAATTCTGAGGCAGAAATACACGGAGGTCCTTGGAGCACCAGAGACATTCTCATCTCAGCCGTGTATAACTCAGAGACTGGAATTTCTACTTGTTTGATGGTCACTAAAGCCTCCACTGAGGCAGGCTCCAGGGCCTTCTCTAGAAAGTTAGAAGAGTGAGATTCAGGACAATGAAGGGTGAATTTCTAAAATATTTTATTATACAGAAAGCTTAGAGAACAGCCTAATCCCTTACCTCATCCTAAGTCTTATTTTTATACCCAGAGATAAGCGTGGCTACCACCCCTCATCAAAGAAGTCTCTCTTACAACAAATAGAGACCATCACAGAAAGCCTCAACTGGACACAGTGCAGAGATGAGCAGATTGTGGGAGCCTGGCTCCAATAGACATGTCTACATCACGACTCCTGCATCTGCTGCTGAGGGACATCTCAGAAGACAAGGATGGAAAGCTAATGAGAGTCAGGTTGCCAGGAAGTCCGCTGTGAAACAGTCTCTCAAAGAAATGGCTGCACAAACAACGCCTAAGCCATGGCAACATCAATAGATAGGCTAACACAAAAAAAGGGAACATCCTGTGGGGTCACATCCCATGAGGTCACACCCCTGGACAAGGAGCTACAGACAGCAACTGTCTGATGAGAAAGGAGGAGTTACTAGGCTATGGGTGACGCCCCTAATTGGTAATCCAATACAAAGTGAGTGTCCAAACCATACACACACAAACAACAACAACAACAACAACAACAACAACAACACACACATATCCATGTAACAATAATTATTGGGGAAGAAGAGGCTACCAATTTGAGAGTGGTGGAGGGACAGACATGGAAGGAGTTGGACAGAAAAGACTGAGCAGGGCCTGAAAGAAAGGAAGGGAAAGGAAGGGAAGGAGAAAATGATATAATTAGATTTTGATTTAAAAAGTAAAATAGCAATTTTTTAAAAGAAGGGTTTATTGCAGAAAGAGGCCTTCAAAAGAGGGTGCCTGGAAGGTCAGATTAGTATCCTGTGGGGGGACCCCCTGAAGGGAGCTAGCTGTCTTCGAGCTGGGTGGAGGCTTTCCTTCTGTGTGTGGCTCCCTTACCCAACCAGCAAGGTGGTCAGTCACAAGCAGCTCACACACTGCTCAGTAAATTAGGAGAGCGGCCATGCTTTGAAGTCCCTGCTGGGCAGGTGTTGACCTTGGCTGGCCTGCTGGCTGCTAGCTTTGGCCACTGTTGCTGATCCTGACCTTGGCAGGGTCTGGCAGCCATCAGCTGAGATGTAGCTGCTATTGGGAAGCTCATATTTGGCTTCTTGTCTAGGGGTCCAGGGTGGCCTCCCTCCTGGAATAGGCGGAAGCTTTTCACGAGCTGTTTTTTTTTTTTTTTGCCTACAATTTAGGGTATGTAGAAAACGTAACAGGCGCCTACATGTGTTTCTTGTGGGACATCATGGCTGCTGGTGACCTGCAGACACAGGCTTTGGCCTTCCGTGTCCTGGTCATCTAGGTTACCTCACACCCAGCTGCAAGCCTTTTTTATTTCTCATTCCTAGTGTTTCCAAAATGACTTTTAAAACTGTAACACCAGTTTTTACTGTAATAATTTCATTACAGTTATTCTTTTTTTCCTCCCTGTTGTGGTGCTGGGAATCAAGTCATAGTTATAATTTAATCCTCAAAGGGTGTCTAGGTCTATTATTTGGGATTTTTAAAAGACCTATCTATCTATCTATCTATCTATCTATCTATCTATCTATCTATCTATTTTATATACAGTATTCTGCCTGCATGAGTATTCTGCCTGCATGTATACCTGCAAGCCAGAAGAGGGCACCAGATCTCATTACAGATGATTGTGAGCCACCATGTGGTTGCTGGGAATTGAACCTAGGATCTCTGGAAGAGCAGACAGTGCTCTTAACCACTGAGCCATCTCACCAGCCCTTGTTCTTGTTTTGTTTTGTTTTGTTTTGTTTTGTTTTGTTTTGTTTTGTTTTGTTTTGTTTTGTTTTAAGACAGGGTTTCTCTGTATAGCCCTGGCTATGTTGGAACTCGATCTGTAGACTAGGCTAGCCTCAAACTCAGAGATCTGCTTACCTCTGCCCCCTAAGTGCTGGGATTAAAGACCTGTGCCACCACCACCTGCTTGTTAACTCCCATCCACCCAGCACCGTTCCCGTGTACCCCAGACTCACAGAGATCTGCTAGATGGACCATGCCCCTCTTTTCTGATAAAGTTGTCAGTCTATTCTGGAGATGAACTGAGGCACAGGAAGGTTAGGAACCCTGACTGGAGTCATACGGTGTCATCAGTGGAGAATCCTGTACTCAAACACAGAAGCAGCCTCCTCTGTGCCTCTCAGTCTCTAAGACTAACTTCTGTAGGAATCTTTATTACTCTTATCCATGCATGCTGATCCATTCTCTGTGTTCTGAGACCCTAACCCACGAGTGTTACACTGTACTTAAGGAGCACTTTTATTTACCTACTTAGAAAACATGAGGTTGTATGTGCATATATTCCTGAGTGTTTGTACACACACCACGTTTGTGTCTTGCCTAAGGAGGCCAGAAGAAGATGTTAGATCCCCTGGAACTAGAGACAATTGTGAGCCACCATGTGGGTGCTGGAAGATGAACCCAGGTCCCCCAGAAGAAAAGCAAGTGAACCACTGAGCCATCTCTCCAGTCTGATTTGTTGTGTTTGCTGACATGCTGGGGTCTGCAGATACTGAGAGTACCACACTATCCAAGCCACAGACAGCTGCTAAGCAGGATAAGACACTGTGTAAGTACTCCATTAGTTGGACCTTGGTCAGTTGGCTGTAACAGCACCATGTCCTGTTTCACTTGTCCCCTGGAATCCTGGGACTTGCATAAGAATAGGCCTCATACCTCCATTGTGCCTTCTGAGGCCTGGAGCAAACAGCCAGTCACTTACTAAAGGAGCAGACTGGCTACCTCAACAGAACAATAACCCAAGGCCAACCAAGTGCACATCTGACCACAAGACCAAGAGGCTGGACCTGAATGTGTGTCACATGGGACAACAGAGGGGACACTGGCTTCTTGAGGTTACCACAGCAAAATGCCTTGGTCTTTAATGTTCTCATGATGCTCACTTGAACACCTAATTCTAGTGACTAGACCGTCAGAGACCCATCAGCAGATCCAAGGGCTTTGGCCTGATAGGACAAGAAGATATGAACCCCACCTAGTTCTGACCACAGCCCTGGGATAGCTGTAGTATGTCTGCCATGCCTTCTCTGTCCTTCCCAGAGAAGAGCCCTTACCAGTGTCCCAGATGCCCAGACACGGCCCGCAGCTGTCTCCCTCTCTCCTGTGGGCCTGCTGGTTCAGCCACCTCCTAAGCAAAGCTTCTCAGGAGCAGTGCTTCTCCAAGGTTCCCTCAGCCATGCATGCTCAGCAAGAGGTATTTTGTGCTGTTCCCGGGGTGGGGGTGGGGGGCTGTAAAAGCTCTTTACCAAGCAGATTCCATTTTTAAAAACCTTTGGCTTAGAGAAAAATCTAAACATACACAAAAGTAGACAATGGTGTAAGTAGCCTCCACACATCTGTCACAGAACACTTTGTCTCTTGAGGTTAGAAATAGGAATGTTTAGTAAAGCGCTTACGGTAAAAGTCTATTGCAATATAAAATTATAGGATTTCACAGCTTTTAGGCAATCAAATACTCCTGCCTTCTCTTCCTGTCCTAACTAGGTTTAGATCCTTTGTTCCTTCCCTTCCCTTTGTGTTGAGATGACATCTGCAGTTTTGCTCAGGATGGCCCGAATCCCTGGACTCAAGCCATCCCTGAGCCTTAACATCTCCTCACAAGCTGGGCTATGGGTGTGGGACATTATGCTTGCCTACACTATTTTTTTTTTGTTTGTCTTGAAACAGGGTCTTTCTGTCTAGCCTGGGCTGTCCTGGAACTTGTCACGTAGACTAGGTTGGCCTTGAATTCATGGAGATCCTCCTGTCTCTGACTCCAAGTCCCATTTTTTAATAAATTGTTTAGTAGAAATATACATTATGTATATATTATATATATTACACATGTGTATGCATATATATACATATACAGATATACATTTCACATATAGAGTTCTTGTGTAGTATGTAAAGGGTAGACATTTTCCCCAATATAGAGTAGTTTCCACCTGTCCACTTGACTGTGTAGCCATCAGAACCACTACTAATCTACTAATAACGTTATAAAGCTGTATCTCGGGAAAAGGGTCACCATGGTCACCAGTTGACCCTATGTCAACTGGTGAACAGTAGAAAATCTAATGCAAATAGCAATGCCAGCTGTCCATACACTGGCTCTCCACACAAATAAAACCTAGAAGGAAATGACAACAAAACCAAGACCAGGTTTTGCAACAATTGGTGTCTTCTTATTAACTGTCGACACTACTAGCTAATTTATATTTCTTTTGGGGGGGGTGGGTGAGACAGGTTTCTCTGTGCAGCTCTGGCTGTCCTGCAACTCACTCTGTAGACCAGGCTGGCCTCGAACTCAGAAATCTGCCTGCCTCTGCCTCCCAAGTTCTGGGATTAAAGACATTACTACCACCACCCAGCTTTATATTTTATCTTTTAAAAAAAATCCTTTTAATGTTATACTTTGATCTCCACCATAAACATCATTTACAATGTAACAACAATCTACTAGAGTTCATTATGATAATGACTGAGCCAGGGTAGACATCCTAGGGAGATAGAATGCCTTTGCTTCTTTTTCAGTCTTTATTTTTATTTGAGATGAGGTCCCACTATCACATATCTTCAGCTGACCTGGAACACATTATGGAGAGTAGGCTGGCCTCGAACTCATAGACTGCTGCAATTAAAGGCATGCACCACCCTGCCCAGCATATATATCTATGCTTCTCTCTCCCTGTGTCCAGGGTTGAGATCTATAAAACAGAGTCCAGTGAAGCTGTGGGCACAGTGACGCATACTTGGAATGGCAGAATGGCAGTACATGAGAGGCTGAGGCAAGTGTATCCCTTCAATATCAAGGCCAGGCTACACTATATATGGAGAACATTTTTTTTAAAGACAGGGTCTCTATGTAGTGCTAACTGTCCTGGAACTTGTTCTATGAGGCTGGCCAAGAATTCACAGATATCCACCTGCCTCTGCCTCTATGCTGGGATGAAAACTGTGAGCCACCACCTTGCTGAAGAACAAGCAAAAAGAGAGGTGCAGAGCAGAGGGACTATGCGGTCTTCCCTTCCTCACTCTCTTCACTACACCCCTGCACACAAGGCAGAGAATCGTACTTATCAGGAGCCCAGTGCTGACCATGGCTGTCATGATAAATACAAGAAGTCAGAGATGTGCCGATGCTATAAGCCACGTGCTCTCTCTGTAATCCTCGCTACGGAAATGAGCTGTCTCAAGAGCAGCCTACGAGAAGGGGCTTCTATTAAGCTTGTCCACAGATGAACAGAGGCACAGAGCTTGTCAGCAGCTTGTTCTGGTGACCTAGCCGGTGAGGGGACCGTGGCAGGAAGCAGCCCAAGCAGTGCAGCTGAGGCCCTTGTGACACCACTGTAAAAGCCGTATGACAGTGCAGTTCCATTAGGCAGTTAGAAACAGTATGTTCCGAACATCTCTTATCTTGGGCATGCAGTGTGCCTCAACTCCCTTAGACATTCTAAGATCCCAGGAACTAATTATGGTCACCATTTTGTAGAGGAAGAAATAGAAACTCAAGACATTAAATATCTGTGCTAACATGATCAATAAAGGGCTAGTTAGGTTGTGAAGTTTGGTTTTGTTCTTTCTTTCGTGTTTGTTTTTTTGCTTTTGTGGCACTAAGCACGGAAGCCATAGCCTCAAACATGCTGGGAAAACTTTCTGACTGAGCTCGGCAGCCAGGCTCTGACACTTACATCTTAAACCCAGATGTTGTGGCTTTAAGGTTTTTTTTTTCCCCACCTATTAGGAAAATTTGCCATTGAAAACATGTCAAAATATTTCTTAAAAATTTCCATTAATTAGTAAATTATCAAACCATTATCTTCCTGTGGAAGCACTATATGCAGCTGTTACTTTTGTTCCTAGGCAGTTCTGGAATTTCTGAGAAATAGCCTTTTCCTTAAGACTTTTCCAGGTAGACTATTTTGTACTAACTCTTTGTACTTAAATATATCATATTGACTCTGAAAGTGGATTGTATATAAGATACTGAGTCACACTGTGTTATATCCTAATTAACTACAAAACACTGGGCTACCATCTTGAGCCAGAATGAACAATAATCAGCCTGCAGTCTCATCAAGTCGTTTTACACTAAGAGTCACATTTGTGGCTGAGAGATGACTAAGAGTGGAAATTGAGAGGCTGCCACTGACACAAGGCACAGGCAGGGCATGCGCTACTACAGTGAGCAAGTACGTGGTTGAGAGATAAGAGAGAAAGAGGAGCAGAAGGGTTTGTTCGCCATGGAGAGAGTCGGAACCGGAAACGAGAGGGCGGTGAGAAACAACGAAGTATGAGTAGCCTAGGCTGCCACCTGAGGCTATGGTGATGTCCCGGCCTGGGCTGCTACCAAGGGTCATGTTGGGTCCATGGCCTTGCAGCAGCAGGGGTCTGTATTGATGTCCATGGACCATGTTACCACCAAAGGCCATTCAGACATCCTTGGTCTGAGCTGCCACCTGGGCCATGTTGATGTCTAAAGGTTGTGCAGAGCTAGCCCCACCCCTTGCCAGGGCAGTCCAGGAGAGTGGCTCTGGTAGTGTGGGTGTGGGAGAGCTGGCCCCAATGGCTCCAGAACAAAAGAGTCAGTCCTACCCCTCGCCAGCTGCCACAGGCAGGAGAGCTGGCCCACCCCTCACCTGGGCAGAGTGGGAGAGCTGGCCCTGGTGGCATGGGGCAGGAGAGCTGGTGGGTTAATCACCACAGCTACCACCCAGCCCCAGATCCAGGGCTTTGAGTTAGCCCACCCCAATATCTAACCCATCTATGATCTGCTCTAGAGTGTTAAGGGGCCAGTCCTACAGATCCAAAACTGCAGGACCTCCAGGACACAGGGCAAGAACAGGATATCTGAGAGGAGTCTCGGTGAGGATCCAGTGTTTATAGTGTAGCAGAAGCCAGAGACCTTGAACCAGACCAATGACTCATTGCAATGAACATTGCAAGTGAACCTGTATGGGCAGAGGTGTATACACTCTGCTGCTTCCATGTGAGATTTGTTGTTGTTGTTGTTGTTGTTGTTGTTGTTGTTGTTGTTGTTTTGTTTTGGGGGAAGTTATAAGTAGGGAGGACAGATATGGGAGGGTGTAGAGATGAGTGGGATTGGGGTGTATGATGAGAAATTCACAAGGAATCAATAAAAAAAAGTTTGTTTGTTTGTTTGTTTTTTTTAAAAAAAAAGAGTAGAAAGTACTCTACCAGCGTTTGATTCCCAGCGCCCATATCACAACTATTGTTAACTCCAGCTCTGGGGGAGCCAAAGTCTCTGGACTCCAAGGAATCCACTTACAACACCCCCCCCCCATCATCCCCTGCACATAATTAAAAAAAAAAAAACTATATTTAAAGAAGAATCACAGTTGATTTTTTTTTCTTGGTACATGGTCTCTCTATGTGGTGCTGGCTCTCCTGGCACTTGCTATGTAGATCAGGTTGGCCTCAAAGTCATCTGCCTGCCTGCCCCTGCATCCTGAGTGCTGGGATCAAAGGCGTGGGCCATCACACCCAGATTACACTTGATTTTTACAAAATGGTCTAACTCGGCTAAAGCCATCACTAATTGTCTACAGAGAAGCACAGGGTTGCATTCTCAAATGCTTTTTATACCTTGGACACAAAGCCAGCCAAACTTTTGCAGGGTGGCACCTGCAGTTACAGACATGAAGAAAAGAGCTGGACAAATTTCTGCCCTCTATGGTTCCTGTTTTTCTTGCCTTGCTCCTGGGAGAAGCAGGATGCTCTAGGGCTTGGACACGGCGGCAGTCTTTCCAACTGAAATGACACACAGTTCCTGCCCCCCCCCCCATTCATTAATGCTGTGTGTGTATATGGCTTATGTGTGGAATCGGACACTTTCACAGATGACGTAGCAAACCTGAAGTTACGACCAGCTAGCTCTCAGGGAGAACAACAACAAAATGCCCTTCTGATTTAGAGCTCTTTAAAATTGGGTTAATCCTAGTTCAGATCAATCTCTGTGAATTTGGGCCAACCTGGTCTACATTGTGAGTTTCAGGATAGCCAGAGCTACGTAGCGAGACTGTCTCCAAAACAAAACAAATGAACAAAAAATTGGGTTCATCCCAAATCCCTGATTTACTAGCATGATGACAGCGAAAGTTCTCATAATAATGCCACACTTTTACTTTACTGGGTTTAGCTGAATCTTCTTAAAAGTAAGTTTTATTTAGAGGATAAATCCATGCTTACACTGGTGGTACTGGGAAGGTAGAAGATAGAGAATGAGTTCAAAGCCAAGGCAGGCTGTGTAGTAAGGCTGATGCCAGTCAGGGACAGAGTTTGGATCCCAGAATCCACATAATAACAAGCCAGGCTTGGCCCCACACATGACTGTAACCAAGGCAAACGAGACAGGAGACGTGCTGAGCCTACAGCCTAGCCAAAGAAACTCAAGCTCCAGCTTCAGGGAGAGACCTTGCCTCAAAGAAACACGGCAGAAAGTAAAAGAGGAGGGCATCTGGCACCTCCCCTCTCCTCTGTGTGGGACTTGTACACAAACTACACAAACTACACAAACTACACTTCCAAACACGCACAATATAAATAAATCAATAAATAAAAATAATTTAAAAATAACTATGTAGCAACCAAACATAGGGAGTGGTACATGCTTGTAATTCTAGTACTTGGGAGGTGGAGCAGGAGGGTCAACAGTTCAAGGCCAGCCTTGTGTGTATAACAAGTTCAAAGCTATCTTGGGCTGATAAGACCCTGTGTCCTCAAAACCAAAAACTTATGCAGCAGGGCTTAAGGGTGCATGCCTGTAATCCCAGAACTCGATGTAGAAGCAGGTTGACATCAATAAAGTCAGTTTAGTCTACATATTCAGATCTCATCTTAAAAAACCAAAAGGCAAGCTTTCTAACTTAGACTTAGAACAGTGGCTCATGAGGAGAAGAGCCGTTCTGCCATTGAGGAGATGGTGATGTGAGAATGTCCATGGAGTGAGCTTCCAGAAGTGTGACCTCCAAGCACTGGAGAAATCGGGTCATTTTCCGTGAAAGATACAGAGTTTCCAAATGGTGCATACTAGGCTCAGCAAAAGCTACCCGGGACAAAGAAATAATGTCCCATATCATACCTGTATATGACTTATAAAAAAAAAAATAACAACAAAAAATAATCATGAGGATACACCGAACAAGCTCTACTCTGTGGTCACCTGCTACCGTGGTCAAAAACCTGGTATGTGTTAGGCACAATACTAAAGATTGAAAAGATGGAATGTTCCATGGTAGAATGGATGGATGTCTTGGGCAGGGACAGGCTACATCTCCAGATATTATGCATGAAACAGGTATACAAAAGTTCCTATAGAGAAAAGGCATTGGAAGGTAGACTGAAGAAGCAGAGGGCTGGCGATCTGTGGACTTCTTTACCTGGTGTATCCAGGAAAGCATGATGGGGAAATTGTCACCTTAGAGATGGCAACTGATACAGTTCTCCCAAAATTGCCCTCAGAAAAGCCATGAAGAAAGGGACAGCCTAGTAAGATAGAAAACTTTCTGATAATAATTGCCTTATGCCAGCCAAAGAGACCATCAGTCACAGTGAACAGACCCTGGAACATCACATCTGTGTGGACCTTCTACACACACACATGCGAATATGCACATGCACCCCCAATGGCTCTCCACAGTGTTGAATCTGGACTTTTACCCATACCTGGCAGATCAACCACCTCAAGGAGTCAGAGAAGTCTGCTAAAACAGAAGGTTTGTATTAGACTGAAAGTCAACCAGGTAGATGCTCGGCAGGAGAATTGAGAGCTCATGGCTTGGGCTACAGAACCCCGTAAACACTGACTAAATAGCCATCAGCACCAGGATAGTACAGACACTGCAATTATCTCACCAGGGGCTTGAAGCGGCTACCATAACATGCTTCAGTGAACATGTCTGAGCCAAACAGAAAGACTCTCTACAGAGAAACACAATCTATGGGAAGCAGCCAGGTGTGGATTCTAGAAATTAATTAAGAGAAAAAGAAAAAAGCCTCACTAGATGAATCAACGAATTCTAAAACAGAGAAAAAGAAATCACCCAGCAACAGAGAGAACTGGATCTCAGTCACAGGGAGCCGTAAGCAAATATCTCACACCCATCCCATCAGCATCCCTGAAGAGAAGGACAGAGTGAGCCCAGAAGGAATGTT